>NC_029776.3:41118119-41147860 GCF_000817695.3 Arachis duranensis | reverse complement strand
CATGGACCTAAGTGGAAATGAACAGTTCAAAAGGACTCTGGGGTCATATGCTGACCCCACTACTGCTTCATATGGGAGTAGTATCTGTATACCCTCCATCGGAGTCAGTAGTTTTGAGTTGAATCCTCAGCTCATCATCATGGTGCAGCAAAGTTGTAAGTATTCTGGTCTTCCACAGGAAGAACCTACAGAGTTTCTGGCACAGATTTTATAAATTGCTGACACAATACATGATAAGGAGGTAGATCAGGATGTCTATAGGCTATTACTATTCCCATTTGCTGTAAAAGACCAAGCTAAGAGGTGGTTAAATAACCAACCTAAGGACAGCATAAAGACATGGAAACAGCTGTCAGAAAAATTCATGAATCACTATTTTCCTCCAAAACGGATGATATAGCTAAGGCTGAGCATCCAAGGCTTCAAACAAGGAGATAATGAATCTCTTTATGATGCTTGGGAGAGATACAGAGAGATGCTAAGAAAATGCCCCTCTAAAATGTTTTCAGAGTGGGTACAGTTAGACATCTTCTACTATGGACTTACAGAAAGAGCTCAGATTTCTCTAGACCACTCAGCTGGTGGATCTATATACATGAAAAAGACAATAGAAGAAGCTCAAGAGCTCATTGATACAGTTGCCAGAAATCAGCATCTGTACCTAAGCAGTGAACCTTCCATGAAAGAAGAGGCTAAAACAGTAACTGCTGAACTGAGTCCTATAGAACAAGTTACTGAATTCAATCTGCAGCTGGATTTTCTAACAAAACAGCTAGCCGAATTCAAGGAAATACTATAAGAAACAAGAATGGATAATATGAATATGGAAGTATAGTTGAAGCAAACAGAACAGCAGTTATCAAAATGAATAACAGAAGAGTGCCAAGCAGTTCAATTAAGAAGTAGGAAAATATTAAATACCTCACTTCAAGATAGTAGGAAGCCAAGAAATGAGCAAACTAACCAAAATCCCTCTGAGGACAGTAAGAGCCCAGAGAAGAATAATTCTAGCGCTCAAACGCCAGAGAATGGGTGGAAAGCTGGCGTTGAACGCCCAAACCATGCTCAGTCCTGGCGTTCAATGCCAGAAACAAGCAAGGATTTGGCGTTGAACACCCAAAGAGAGCACAGCTCTGGCGTTCAGATGCCAGAAACAAGTAAGGAGTTAGCGTCTAATGCCACTCCAGCTTCCACCCCTGGCATTCAAATGCCAGTGGGGGATCAGACACATACAAGTACTGATAATAACCCATCTAAAAAGGCTTCTCAACCCACATCTGTAGGCAATAAACCTGCAGCAACTAAGGTTGAGGAATACAAAGTCAAAATGCCTTATCCTCAGAAACTCCGCCAAGTGCAATAGGATAAGCAATTTGCCCGCTTTGCAGACTATCTCAAGACTCTTGAAATAAAGATTCCGTTTGCAGAGGCACTTGAGCAAATACCCTCTTATGCTAAGTTCATGAAAGAGATCTTAAGTCATAAGAAGGATTGGAGGGAAATTGAAAAAGTTTATCTCACTGAAGAATGCAGTGCAGTCATTATGAAAAGCTTACCTGAGAAGCTCAAAGATTCCGGAAGCTTTATGATACCATGCACATTAAAGGGTACTTGTACCAAGCAAGCTCTATGTGATCTTGAGGCAAGTATCAACCTAATACCTGCATCTACTATCAAAAAGCTTGGTTTGACTGAAGAAGTCAAACCAACCCGGATATGTCTCCAACTTGCTGATGGCTCCATTAAATACCCATCAGGCGTGATTGAAGACATGATTGTCAAGGTTGGGCCATTTTCCTTTCCTACTGACTTTGTGGTGCTGAAAATGGAGGAGCACAAGAGTGCAACTTTCATTCTCTGAAGACCTTTCCTAGCAACTGGCCGAACCCTTATTGACTTCCAAAAAGGGGAAGTAACCCTGAGAGTCAATGAAGATGAGTTCAAGTTGAATGTTGTCAAAGCTATGGAGCATCCAGACACTCCAAATGACTGCATGAGCATTGATATTATTGACTCTCTGGTAAAAGAGATCAATATGACTGAGAGTCTCGAATCAGAACTGGAGGATATCTTTAAAGATGTTCAGCCTGATCTGGAGGAATCAGAAAGAATAATAGAACCTCTAAAAATCCCTCAGGAAGAGGAGAAACCTCCTAAACCCGAGCTTAAACCATTACCACCATCCCTGAAATATGCATTTCTGGGAGAAGGTGATACCTTTCCTGTAATCATAAGCTCTACCTTAGAGCCACAGGAAGAGGAAGCACTAATTCAAGTGCTAAAGACACACAGGACAGCTCTTGGGTGGTCCATCAGTGATCTTAAGGGCATTAGCCCAGCCAGATGCATGCACAAGATCTTATTGGAGGGTGATGCTAAGCCAGTGGTTCAACCACAAAGGCGGCTGAATCCAGCCATAAAGGAGGTGGTGCAGAAGGTGGTCACTAAATTACTAGAGGCTGGGATTATTTATCCTATTTCTGATAGCCCCTGGGTAAGCCTTGTCCAAGTCGTCCCTAAGAAGGGTGGCATGACAGTGGTTCATAATGAAAAATGAACTAGTTCCTAAAAGAATAGTTATAGGGTGGGGTATGTGTATTGATTACAAAAGGCTCAATACAGCTACCAGAAAGGATCATTTTTCTTTACCATTCATCGACCAGATGCTAGAAAGACTAGCAGGTCATGAATACTACTGCTTCCTGGATGGATATTCAGGTTATAATCAAATTGCAGTCGATCCCCAGGATCAAGAGAAAACAGCATTCACATGTCCATCTGGAGTATTTGCATACAGAAGGATGCCATTTGGTCTGTGCAATGCACCTGCAACCTTTCAAAGGTGCATGCTCTCAATTTTCTCTGATATGGTGAAAAAATTTCTGGAAGTCTTCATGGATGACTTTTCAGTATTTGGAGAATCATTCAGCTCCTGTCTTGACCATCTAGCACTTGTTCTAAAGAAGTGCAAAGAGACTAACCTGGTTTTAAACTAGGAGAAATGTCACTTTATGGTGACTGAAGGAATTGTCCTTGGATACAAAATTTCGAACAAGGGAATAGAAGTGGATCAAGCTAAGGTAGAGGTAATTGAAAAAATATCACCACCAGCCAATGTTAAGGCAATCAGAAGCTTTCTGGGGCATACAGGATTTTATAGGAGGTTTATAAAGGATTTTTCAAAAATCGCCAAACCTCTAAGTAATCTGCTAGCTACTGAGATGCCATTTATCTTTGATAAGGAGTGTTTGCAGGCGTTTGAGACTCTAAAAGCTAAGCTGGTTACAGCACCAGTCATCTCTGCACCAAACTGGACATTACCTTTTGAACTGATGTGTGATACCAGTGACTATGCCATTGGTGCAGTGTTGGGACAAAGGCATGACAAGCTTCTGCACATCATTTACTATGCCAGTCGTGTTTTAAATGACGCACAGAAGAACTATACAACCAAAGAAAAAGAGCTACTTGCAGTGGTTTATGCCATTGACAAGTTTAGATCCTATTTAGTAGGATCAAAAGTGATTGTGTACACTGACCTTGCTGCTCTTAATTATCTACTCACAAAGCAGGATTCAAAACCCAGACTCATCAGATGGGTGTTACTTCTGCAAGAGTTTGATATAGAAATAAGAGACAAAAAAGGGACAGAGAACCAAATAGCAGATCACCTGTCACGAATAGAACTAGTAGAAGGGGCGTCCCTCCCTCTTACTGAGATCTCTGAAAACTTTTCAGATGAGCAACTCTTTGCCATCCAGGAAGTGCCATGGTTTGCAAACATTCCAAACTACAAGGTAGTGAGGTTCATACCCAAAGAGTACAGTAGGCAGCAATCAAAGAAATTGATCACAGATGCAAAGTACTATCTTTGGGATGAACCATATCTCTTCAAGAGATGTGCAGACGGAGTAATCCATAGATGTGTGCCTAAAGAAGAAGCACAGAAGATCCTCTGGCACTGCCATGGATCACAGTATGGAGGACATTTTGGAAGTGAGCGAACAACCACAAGAGTCCTCCAATGCGGCTTCTACTAGCCTACTCTCTATAAAGACTCCCGAGTGTTTGTACTTAACTGTGACAGTTGCCAAAGATCTGGCAATCTGCCTCACAGTTATGCCATGCCTCAACAAGGGATCTTGGAGATTGAGTTGTTTGATGTATGGGGTATTGACTTCATGGGGCCTTTTCCACCACCATACTCAAACACTTATATTCTGGTGGTAGTAAATTATGTATCCAAATGGGTGGAAGCTATTGCAACACCCACTAATGACACTAAGACAGTGCTAAAATTCCTTCAGAAACACATCTTCAGCAGATTTGGTACCCCTAGAGTATTAATCAGTGATGGGGGCACTCATTTCTGCAATAAACAGCTTTACTCTGCTTTTGTTCGATACGGAGTTAGCCACAGGGTGGCCACTCCATATCATCCACAGACAAATGGGCAAGCTGAAGTCTCTAATAGAGAACTTAAATGAATCCTGGAACGGACTGTGATTAACCGTAGAAGGGATTGGGCAAGAAGCTTGGATGATGTTCTGTGGGCATACAAAACAGCATTCAAGACCCCTATAGGGACCTCTCCATACCAGCTTGTGTATGGAAAGGCATGTCAATGCCAGTGGAACTAGAATATAAGGCCTACTGGGCAACCAGATTCCTAAACCTTGATGCCAAGTTAGCTGGAGAAAAATGATTGCTCCAGTTAAATGAGCTAGAGGAATTTAGACTCAATGCTTTCGAGAATGCAAAAATTTGCAAAGAGAAAGCAAAAAGATAGCATGATAAGAAATTGTCATCCAGAGTCTTTGAGCCAGGGCAGAAAGTTCTGCTATTTAATTCTAGGCTCAGATTATTCCCCGGGAAATTGAAGTCCTGGTGGAGAAGACCATATGTGATTACAAGTGTGTCACCATATGGATACGTAGAGCTCCAGGATAATGATTCTAACAAAAAGTTCATTATTAATGGACAAAGAGTCAAACATTATCTTGAAAGCAATTTTGAGCAAGAATGCTCAAAACTGAGACTTAACTAAAGCTCAGTAATAGTCCAGCTAAAGACAATAAAGAAGCGCTTGCTGGGAGGCAACCCAGCCATTTACAAAGCTTATTTGTTAATTAATTGATTTTTACAGGTATATGTCAAGTATCTTCAAGGTAAAATAGCAACTGCTTAAGTTCAGAGTTACAGAAGGATTCAGAGGATAAAACAGCAAAAATGGAAGCTCACAGGTGCGAAAAAGCCAGTAAAAGCTGTTTTGGGCATTGAACGCCCAAAAGAAGCACCTACTGGGCGTTCAATGCCAGTAAGAATAGCCATCTGGGCGTTAAACGTCAAAAAGGAGCATCTTCTGGGCGTTGAACGCCAGAAAGAAGCACCTTCTGGGTGTTCAACGCTAGATTTACAGCGTCCTGGGCGTTCAGAAAAATGTCCAGTGACAAAGAACTTCCTGGCGTTCAACGCCAGAAACAAGCAATAGCTGGGCGTTGAACGCCCAGGAGAAGCTGCACATGGGCGTTAAACGCCCAAAACATGCAGCGTTTGGGCGTTTAACACCAGGATGGTGGGGAGGAGGTAAAATTCGTTTTTACTTCACATTTTTTAATTTTCTACATTTCAATTCATGATTTCTTGCATAGACATGTTACAAATTCTCATCATTTAATTCCAAAAATTTTAATCCTAATTTCTAAAAAAAAAACCTTTTTTGAAAATATCAAATGTATCTTAATTCATAAATACAAATCTTTTTCCAATCCAATCCAACTCTTTTTCAATTTTTTCAAAACTCAGTTATCTTGTAAAATCTTTTTCAAAATAAAAATTCAGATTTATCTTTTTCAAATATCATTCACAACTTTTTAATTTTAAATTATATCTTTTTCTTATCATATTTATCTTTTATAAATCATATCTTCTATCTTATCTTTCTTCAATATTTTCGAAAACCCACCCCCTCCCTTTAAATCCATATTCGGCCTCCCTCCTCTCATCCACCATTCAACACTAGCTCTCCTTCTATCCCTCTCCTTTCTTTTCTTTTACTTGAGGACAAGCAAACCTCTAAGTTTGGTGTGTTTATCCGTGATCACTAAACCATACCCACTAAGATCATGGCTCCTAAAGGAAAACAACCCACTCCAAGAGGCAAGAAAGAGAGTATTCCAAAACCACTTTGGAATCAAGGGATGTTCTTAACCAAAGAACATTCAGACCATTACTACAAAATAATGGGTCTAAGATCAGTGATATTGGAAGTCAAATTTGATCTGAAAAAAGATGAATATCTGGAGATCCAAGAGCAAATTTGAAACAGGAACTGGGAAATCCTAGCTAATCCTGAAACAAAAGTAGGAAGGAATATGGTTCAGAAGTTCTATGCTAATCTGTGGCAAACAGACAGGCAGAGAATATATGGAACTGCTCTCTATGACTATCGGACCTTGGTTAGAGGAAAGATTGTTCACATCCACCCTGACAAAATTAGGGAGATCTTTAAGCTGCCTCAGCAGAAAGATGACCCAGACTCCTTTAATAGAAGAATGATGAGAACAAACAAGGGCCTGGACAAGATTCTAGAGGATATATGCATCCCTGGAGCCAGGTGGACCACCAGCACCACTGGCATCCCAATTCAACTCAAGAGAGAAGATCTCAAACCAGTCGCCAGAGGCTGGCTGGACTTCATTGGGTGTTCTATATTTTCCACTAGCAACCGTTCTAAAGTCACTGTTAAAAGAGCAGTGATGATTCACTGCATCATGTTGGGAAGAGAAGTAGAAGTTCATCAACTAATCTCGTGTGAACTTTACAAAATAGCAAACAAGAACTCCAAAGATGCCAAATTGGCTTATCCGAGCTTAATTTCTATGCTCTGTAAAGATGCTGGAGTGAGGATGGGAATAACTGAGAATATCTCAGTTGAGCGGCCAATCACTAAAATATCAATGGAAAAACAACAGTTGCAGGATGACCCCATCAAGAGGAGAGCACAGGAATTCCTCCCAGAAATCCCTCAATTTGAATACTGGGAGCATCTTGAGGCATCTATTTCCAAGTTGCAAGAAGCTATGGACCAAATAAAGGAAGAACAAAATAATCAAAATAGCATGATTTGCAAATTGCTTAGGGAACAAGAGAAGCAAGGGCATGACTTGAGGGAACTGAAGCGTCAGAAGCTGTCTCTTGAAGGGCCAAGCACCCCACAGATTAAAGGAGCATCCACTTCCCAAAATCCAGGTTGTTGAGTCCTAATCTTTTCCCTAACTCTGTGATAACTGTTCTTATTGTGAATTTACCTTAGAAGTTATATATTAGTAGTAGTAATTAGTATCTCTATTTTGATTTTATCTCCAATTAAGCTATAATTTATTTTTCTAATTAGTTATATGTGGTGGAAAAACTTTTTGTCTTCTAAATGAATGCCTGAACAGTGCATATTTTTTATATTGAATTTTATGAATGTTAAAATTGTTGGCTCTTGAACGAATGATGAACAAGAGAAACGTTATTGATGATCTGAAAAATCATGAAATTGATTCTTGAAGCAAGAAAAAACAGTGAAAAACAAGCTTGTGAAAAAAAAAAGCAAAAGAGGTAGAAAAATCCAATAGCCCTTTAAACCAAAAGGCAAGGGTGAAAAGGATCCAAGGCTTTGAGCATCAATGGATAGGAGGGTCCAAGGAAATAAATCCAGGCTTAAGCGGCTAAATCAAGCTGTCCCTAACCATGTGCTTGTGGCATGCAGATCCAAGTGAAAAGCTTGAAACTGAGTGGTTAAAGTCGTGATCCAAAGCAAAAGATTGTGCTTAAGAACTTTGGACACCTCTAATTGGGGACTTGAGCAAAGCTAAGTCACAATCTGAAAAGGTTCACCCAGTTATGTGTCTGTGACATTTATGTATCCGGTGGTAATACTGGAAAACAAAGTGCTTAGGGCCACAGCCAAGACTCATAAAGTAGCTGTGTTCAAGAATCAACATACTAAACTAGGAGAATCAATAATACTATCTGAATTCTGAGTTCCTATGGATGCCAATCATTCTGAATTTCAAAGAATAACGTGAGATGCCAAAACTGTTTGGAAGCAAAAAGCTACTAGCCCCGCTCATCTAATTAGAATCTGAGCTTCACTTAAAACTCTGAGATATTATTGCTTCTTGATTTCTTTTTATCCTCTTTTATTTATCTAGTTGCTTGAGGACAAGCAACAATTTAAGTTTGGTGTTGTGATGAGCGGATATTTTATATGCTTTTTTGGGGTAATTTCATGTAGATTTTAGTATATTTTAGTTAGTTTTTAGTATAATTTTATTAATTTTTAGGAAAAATTCATATTTCTGGACTTTAATATGAGTTTGTGTATTTTTTTGTAATTTCAGGTATTTTCTGGCTGAAATTGAGGGAGCTAGGCAAAAATCTTATTTAGGCTGAAAAAGGACTGCTGATGCTGTTGGATTTTGACCTCCCTGCACTCGGATTGGATTTTTTGGAGCTGCAGGAGTCCAATTGGTGCGCTCTCAATTGTGCTAGAAATTAGACATCCAGGGCTTTCCAGCAATATATAATAGTCTATACTTTGCGCGAAGATAGACAACGTAAAATGGCGTTCAACGCCAGTTCCATGTTGCAGTCTGGCGTTTAGCGCCAGAAACAGGTTGCAAGTTGGAGTTCAACGCCAGAAACAGGTTACAACCTGGCGTTTAACTTCAGAAACAGCCCAGGCACGTGAGAAGCTTAAGTCTCAGCCCCACAAGTGGGCCCCAGAAGTGGATTTCTGCATCAATTATCTTAGTTTACTCATTTTCTGTAAACCTAGGTTACTAGTTTAGTATTTAAACAACTTTTAGAGACTTATTTTGTATCTCATGATATTTTTAGATCTGAATTTTATACTCTTTGATGGCATGAGTCTCTAAACTCCATTATTGGGGGTGAGGAGCTCTGCAGCGTCTCGATGAATTAATGCAATTATTTATGTTTCCCATTCAAACATGCTTGTTCCTATCTAAGATGTTCATTCGCGCCTCACTATGAAGAAGGTGATGATGCGTGACACTCATCACCTTCCTCAATCTATGAACGTGTGTCTGACAACCACCTCCGTTCTACATTAGATTGAACGAATATCTCTTAGATTCCTAATCAGAATCTTCGTGGTATAAGCTAGAATTGATGGCGGCATTCATGAGAATCCGGAAAGTCTAAACCTTGTTTGTGGTATTCCGAGTAGGATTCAAGGATTTAATGGCTGTGACGAACTTCAAACTCGCGATTGTTGGGTGTAATGATAGACGCAAAAGGATCAATGGATCTTATTCCGACATGATCGAGAACCAACAGATGATTAGTCGTGCTGTGACAGAGCATTTGGACCATTTTCACTGAGAGGATGGGAAGTAGCCATTGACAACGGTGACGCCCTACATACAGCTTGCCATGGAAGGAACTTTGCACTTTTGAAAGTGAAGAAGCATTATGTTACAGGAATTCAGAAGACAAAGCATCTCCAAAACTCCAACATATTCTCCATTATTGCACAATAAGTATTTATTTTATGCCATTTGACTTTTTACAATTAAAACGAAAGAACCCTATTGGCATCCTGACTAAGATCAACAAGATAACTATAGCTTGCTTCAAGCCAACAATCTCCGTGGGATTCGACCCTTACTCACGTAAGGTATTACTTGGACGACCCAGTGCACTTGCTGGTTAGTGGTACGAGTTGTGAAAAGTGTGATTTACAATTTCGTGCACCAGTTAGTTTGTTTTCGGCGTTAACTCCCTCTCCTTCAATGTATGCTCAATAAGGAAGGTGGAGAAGGCTCGTATAATGGTTTTATAGATTGGGCCTTGGGCCCAATTTAACTGGTTCGTCTTGTTGGCCCAGTTTTAGGTCAAAATCTTTAAAATTAGTGTTGTCAAATTTCATATTTTTAATATTTCTACTCCTCTAGATTATAAAAATTTAATTTTCTAATTTCTTTGAATAATAATTAGTTTATTAGTTAATTATTTATTAATTCGCGGGATTTACAAAACTAGAGTTGATTATAATGATTCTCAGATTCTGAATTGCTATTTTTGTTGATTTTAAAGTGTGATTGTCGGACAAAACTTTTGGTTTCTTTTTGTTTTTTTATTCTATATTATTAGATGGAAGAGATGTGAAGATAGATGTGGATACGACTGTTGTTGTTGTGATTGATTCTTTAAATACAGCTTTTTTTTGTGATACTTCTGAAGACTTTGGATTACCTATTTATGATAGAGATATTTAAACACTTAATGATGATTATAGTTTGTGATGAGTTGCGCTTTTGATTAGTTAAAAACTTGTTTGTTAATATTTCTTTTGATAGTAGGACATTATGTATATGTCACAATGTGTGTTTTGATTGTTTTTAGTTATGAACTTTGATGTTTAAAATTGTTTGTAAACTCCTAATATTAATTGATAATTTATTATGTATCATGAAATTTTAAATTTTATTAAATTAAAAATTATTGAATTTATTTATTTAAAAATATATATAAATTTTTAATAATTTTATTTAATATTTAATTAAATCTATTGAACTCTAGTTAACTCCGGTCGAATTAATAAACTAATAACTTTATTGATTTATTAACCAATCTGATTTTTACAATTTTACTTATTATTAATGGGACGTAAAAGTGACACGTGACATAATAATATATCCGTAACACATGGCATTTCATCATATTCCATGTCAACATTTCGTCAACAACATCAAGCTGAAATATAAAAGAATGGTTATTAATTTGATTCACGGTTATAGTATTTATAAAAAGAAACACAAGACGTGAACATTCATAGGCCAACTGATTGCGATTTCATATTATTACTGTTATTATTATATTATTTGGAAAACAGTACTATTGTTCTTATCTTGATGTTTGCAGTTTGTTACCATAAAATTAATCACGTAAATATAGTCTCTAATTTTAGGAAAGTGTCTATTTTAAAATTTTATTTTGTTTGAAATAATTTTAAAAAATTAGAAAATATCTACTAATTAATAAAAATAAATTTTTAATTATCTGAAACTAAGATTTTCCTAATTATTTAATAATTTATGCGCATTATTAATATTAAACATTTATTTGGGCCCAGAGGTTATAAACTTATAATTCATTACATTTTGGTTGAAAATGGGTTTGGGAAGACCAAGCATGTGTATATCTAGAATTCCCATGTAACTGAAAGTTGAAGTGCTAGTTCAGAGAATCCAACTTAATTTGGAGAAGGAAGAAGCGTTGTTCATGGGGCACAGCATATTGAGATTGTGAGGGAAAAGGACATGAACATTTTAGCGGCGAGTTGTCGGTTTGTGACACCAAAACATTAAGAAACCATTGGTCACCCTATGGCCTTTGTCATTGTGTTTTGCATTTCCACTACATTAACATTCGATGCGTCAATTCTCACTTGTCCCGTTTCAATATAATGTTTTTTAATATCTGGTCGGAATTGTAGGTAGGCTTTTATTGTAGGTGATTTTGATCCAGTAAGATTGTTCAGTAAATTAACATTTGAATTAATCCAGTAGATAATTCTAATAAGTGTCAAAATTTTAATTTTATTTTTTATATATAGTGATGATGCATTCATTAACAATAAATCTTTGAATCAAACTCTAATTACAACAAATTAATACTTAATTTACTGGATCAAAAAATATCGTAGAAAATAAAAAAAAAATTATTCAGTAAATTTTTAATGCAGTCTTCATTTCTTTTTGCAAGGTTTGGTTGTCTTTAACTAAAAATAAATGATAAAAAATCATAATTATTCATTTATTCATCTTTTGAGATATATTAGTCATTTTTTATCCTAAAATAATTTTATTTTTATTTGTTATTATATTTTTTATTTCCAACGTTTGTAATTTTTTTAAATTATTCTTAATATTTAATTTTATTTCAGTTTAACAAAATAAAAAAAATATTAAGTACAAAATTGAATGAAATTAAATGTTATTTAGAATATTTTTGAAAAAAATTATAAAAGTTAGAGACAAAAAGTATAGTTTATCTTTTATTTTTTTAGATAGGCGGATTAGATGTTTATTCAAGATTATTTGAATGGTAATTTTTTTTTTCTAAAATGATTAATATATAAATGTATTCTTAGAGATTAAATTATTTTAAGATAATTTTAATGAAACTGATAATATATATAGTGGTATTTTTTGTTTTCACAAGTCATAGACTCTTATAGTTACATATGTAATGGTGGATTCATAGATAAAAAGGCAAGCTAAAAATGGTTTATTGAGTTGTTATATCGAAATTTGAAAAATTACAAAATGTGTAATTATAACTTTATAGATCATTAAAAGATTAGATAACGAATGAGAAATTTTAACTTATTTAAAAACTAAAGGTATACCGGACTATTTTAAAATCTTTCGAATATATTGATATTCTTTTTGTAGAGTATTATTTTCTATTTATTTATCTATTGTCAGTATAATAGTATAGTGATATGCATATATAATCTATTTTGTTTTTGTGGCAATGATGTGCATATGGTATGTATGTGGGTAGATGGATTGTTTGGATAGAGAAAAGAGAGGATGATGTTAATGTGTTGTGTGGGTAGAAAATGTTGACCGAATTGTTTATATGCCTGCCCGTGACAAATGACAAGTTTGATGAGAAAAAGACCAAATAATAAGATTTCAATTTCAATGGCTTTGTGGCAGTTGGGTAACGCCATGAGAACCCGTTAAGGCGTTAAGACATGATCCGCTCCCTCTGCTCAGGTCCTTTTTTTCTTCCAGATATCTTTGGATTCTTTTTCAAAAAATTCTTAGGATTAAAATTAAAAAAAGAAAAGAGTCACCACATATTAAAAACCAAAATACGAGTCAATTTCGGATATTATTTATCTATGTTTATTATATCTTATAAGAATTGATTTTTATAATTATTTTTTATTTTTATAAATTTTATTTTTTTAATAAATTTGCTAATCACAAAAAAAAAAATTAAAATACAATGTAAATAAAAATTTCATAAATTTAAAATCACTTTAAGAATTTGAAGTGTAGACAAAATTGCATGAACATAGGACAAACAAAAATGCAAAAACTCAAGGTTTAAATGATATTACGAGAATGATTTACAGAAAGTAAATAGAACTATTGAAACTCACGATGCAGGCAAAATTAATTATTAAAATTTGGTATTTTTGGGAGACAAAACAAATGTCTTGAGCTTGAATCAAGTAAGAGGACATAAATCCATGTTAAAAGTAAAATTGCAGAAAACAAGCGCAAAAATAAAATTATGAAGAATGAACAAAAATATGATAAAGGCGATATATCACATGATCAGAATATTAAAGGATAACTAAGTAGAAGCAATAGAAAAATGAATAAAACTAGGGGATAGTAATCAAAGAGGATATCATAATTCTGAAAAATCATGCTAGAATTCATGGTAATAATTCAAAAGTAACTTAATATTTATATTGGGTAAGATGAAGCAATTTTGTACTAGTTAAGTAATTGTATAGTTAGTTTAGTTAGAGCAAATTAGTTATCACAGAAGATAAAAAGTTAGTCAGAGTACGTTAGAATACATTTTCTAGAAGATTAGCTAGAACTAAGCACTATTTATACTTAACATGTAAATAAACTCTGTAGAAGAGAATTCACTAGAAAATGAAGTATAGTGACTAGAAGCTCCTTTCTTCAGTCCTGGTTCTTCACAATAGTGTTTTGCATGTAGCTTTTCTTCTCTAGCTCTCTGGAACTCACCAAATTGATGAACATGGTGCGGTGAGCATGGACAGAGAACAAGGTTAGAATCAAGTTTCAAGAGAAGAACGAAGATCAAATCCTCTTTCTTGAAAAATCAAAGCGATTTCTGCAATTTTCTACGATTCTTTTTCTTCTTCCCTCCATCGTTCTTTCTTCCGGCATCTTCTTGCCTTCTATCTTGGATTTACACAAAAGAGCTTGATTAGAGTTTGATTGTTTCACGAATCTCATCAATTAAGTGGAAACAAAGACTCCGATCAACAAATTCAACGAGAAAGATCTGGATCTACACCATCTCAAAGTTCCATTGATTTAAGTAACGTCATGGCTTCTGAAGAAAATCCGTTCTCCTCTGTTGACATTCAAGCACTTTCGCAGCTCATGAATCAGTTAAACCTAGCGTTGGATCTGACAAATCCATATTTTCTTCACTTTGGAGAGAGTCCAGGTTCAGCCTTGATTTCAATGGTTCTTGGAACTTACAATTAGCAAACATGGGAAAGAGCAATATGGAGGACATTGAGGTCCAAGAACAATGAGAAATTCGTTGACGGAACTATTAGGAGACCAGCTGATGATAATGCACCCCTTGAATCTTGGGAGTGATGCAATAATTGTGTGGTATCTTGGATCTACCAATCCTTAAGCCCATACATTGCTCAGAGTGTTGTGTGGATTAATTCAGCGAAAGAGATATGGAATGAATTAAAGCATAGATATGGTCAAGGAGATGTCTATTGAGTAGCTAAGTTATAGGAAGAATTATTTGCTATTAAGCAAGGAGAGTTGTCCGTTACGGGTTACTACACAAAGTTGAAAGCAATTTGGTAAGAGTTAGACAATCTCATGCTAATACCAACATGTTCGAGGTGTATAGAGAGCTGTAATTATGAGTTTAGCATTATGAGGGCATATAAATAAGAGTCAAATGTAGTGAGGTTATCAAGGGGCCTGAATGAATATTTTTTAACGATAAGGTTTCAAATCATGCTGATGAAGCCCTTACCTAAGGTGGATATGGTGTTTTCTTCTCTACTTCAATAAGAAAGGCAAATACACATGAATGATGTCATAGATGGAAAAACTCTGCTGTTTAGCTCTAAGAATGAAAGAATTGAGAACTCAAGCATTGCTCCCAGAGGATGAGGCAGAAATGGAAGAGGAAGAGGAGCTTCTGGGAGAAATGGAAAAGGAATTAAACAGTGTTCACACTATGGCAAGAGCAATCATACGACTGATACATGTTATAAAAAATATGGATATCATCCACATTACAAGAGCAATGGTTCATGAATCAATAATCTGGTTGTAGAGGAGGCAGATGCAGAGAATAATGACCCAAACCAGAAGGAACGTGATGCTAAACCAGGTTTCAATTTGAGCTCAGAGTAGAAAGAAGCATTACTGGCTTTCAACAAGATTCACAGCCCAAGCATAGCTTTAACCAAATAACTTCCACCACACTCTGACAAACCCCATTTTTAGGGTTTATCTTGTATTGATTTTAGGGGATTTTATGACCTTTTACCCACATTTATTCAATGAAATAGCATGGTTTTATAACCTCTCCTTTAATTGTGCTTAAGAGTGAAAACATGCTTTTTAGGTCTTAAAATGAATAAATTTAATTCACCTTGATTCCATTAGATGCCTTGATATGTTTGTTAAGTGATTTAAGGTTTAGGAGGCAAAGATTGGATCAAGGGAATGAAGAAAGAAGCATGAAAAGTTGGAGAACTCATGAAGAAATGAAAGAACCGGAAAGCTGTCAAGCCGACCTCTTCGCACTCAAACGACCATAACTTGAGCTACAGAGGTCCAAATGATGCGGTTCCAGTTGGGTTAGAAAGCTAACATCCGGGGCTTCGAAACGATATAATATTTGCCATAGTTGCTACAAGTATGGTGGCGCGCACGTGCAAAGTACGCGCACACGCCGTTGCTGCCACCTAGTCCACTTGAAGCAAAACGTGGCCAGCGATTTTAGAAGCCTTGTGGGCCCAATCCAACTCATTTCTGATGCTATTTAAGCCAAGGATTGAAGGGGTGTTCTTATTTGCTTTTCTATTGTTGATCTCTTGCCTTTGTAGTTAGATCTCTTTTTAATTCTTGCAATTTATGTTGTTTACTTTTATTGCCTTTCATGTGTTTGTTGAAATGCCTCTTCTAGATATTGTATAGATTTTGTTCCTCTTAGCCTAGGTAGAGTAATTAGTGACACTTGAGTTATCTAATGTCCTTTGTTGATTGATAATTGGAGAGATTGCTAATTGGTTTGGAGTGCATTAAAGCTAGTCTTTCCTTGGGAGTTGGCTAGAACTTGTGGCTCAAGTCAATTCATCCACTTGACTTTCCTTTATTAACAAGGGTTAACTAAGTGGTAGCAATGAACAATTCTCATCACAATTGAGAAGGATAACTAGGATAGAACTTCTAGTTCTCATACCTTACCAAGAGCCTTTTATAGTTGTTAGTTTATTTTCATTGCCATTTACTTTCATGTCTCTTATCCAAAACCCCAAAACAACTCAAACCAATAACAAGACACTTCATTACAATTCCTAGGGAGAACGACCCGAGGTTTGAATACTTCGGTTTATAAATTTAGGGGTTCGTTTTAGTGACAAACAACTTTTTGTACGAAATGATTATTGCTTGGTTTAGAAACTATACTTCGACGAGATTTTATTTGAGAAATTCTAAACCGTCAAAAATCCAATCGTCAAAATGGCGCCGTTGCCGGGGAATTGCAATGGTGTTGTGTTATTGGTTATTGTATATATGTGAATATTGTGTATATGCTTGCCTTTTTGTCTCTTTGTTAGTTTTTGTTAGTTCTCTTTGTTTCTCATTTGATTTTATTTTTCTTTTCTCTTGCTATCATGGATTCTCATTTTGGCTATGAGTATGATTAAAATTATGTTGTAGGTGATGAGAGTTACAATGAAGAGGTGTATCAAGGATGGAACAATCAAAGGTGGGAGGAGCCATATGCATATGATCAATCTTCATGGCAGCAACCCCCACCAATGCACTATGAAGAAGAGCCATACTATGATGCATACCAATCCAATGGCTATGGTGAATCTACTTGTGACTTTCAAGAACCACCACCATATGCCTATGATCCATACCCTCAACATAATTCTCAACCATACTCACAAGCCTCTTCCTACCAACCACCTTCATATGACCCTAATCCATATCCATCACACCAACCAACTTTTGAGCCATATGAACCACACATAGAGCCACCACCATCCCAACATCACCACTTTCAAGAGCCACCCCTTCCATATTATTACCAAGATGAATCACCTCCAACATATGAAAATTTCCAACCACAAGATGAATACTACTTTCCACCACAACCTCCCATGGAAGAACACTTATGTCCTTCAATCCACGAGCCCTATGATCCTACTCATGACATCCAAGAGGAACAAGAGTCAAGGGATCATCTCAAGGAAGCATTGGATCAATTTCAAGCAACCATGGAGTGTGTTGTGCAACAAGTGGAAAGGGTAGAAAATATTGAACCACCACAACTCTACCAAGAAGAACCATCTTCCCACTATGAACCCTTCCCCCAAAATGATGAATCCTTCCATCCACCCCAATCTCTAATGGATGAAACCCTTGGTGTTCTTGTTCAAGGACATGAGGAGATGAAAAGGGATGTGCAAAATTTTATGGCCGCCTTGGATGCGGTAACAAATCAATTAGCCTCCCAATGCTTGAACACTCAAGGAACTCCCATGGCTACATGTGGAGAATCAAATGAAGAATATGGCATGAAGGAGAGATTGAAAATTTCGATGGGAAATGAAGGAAGTTGCTTTGTATTGGAACAATTGGAGGAAGCTTTAATTGTTGAAGACAAGGAAGAAGTGGTAGAAGACTTAGGAGATGCGGAGCCTCCATGGGAACATAGAGTTGAAGAGAACCCCTCCAAGATGATTGAAATTGATGCTAGGGAGGAAAGTGCACACCTTCCAAGGCATACTCCATATGAAGACTTGTATGGGATAGAGCAAGGATTGAGTTCCCTTGGTGATGAAGATCAAGCATCAAGTCTTAGTGGTGAAGAATCCTTTGAGCATGAAGAACCTTCTCCGGTGGGATTTGAAAATGTTGAGGAGGTAACTTTTTCTCACCCTCCCTATTATTATTTGAGTAAAGGAAAAGGTTTAGATAAAATTGTTGAACAAAGGATTGAGAATGAAGAAGTTTATGAAGAGGTGGAGATTGACAAAGAAGCAAACAAGGGAGTAGAGCTTGCAAGCACATTAGAGATACCTCTCCCCAAGCCACCACCATCCACTCTCTCATTCAAGTGGGTAAATTCCTTATACTCAAGCTTTATTATTCCCCTTGAATATGGTTTGCTTGAAACGGATGGCCAACTTAGGGAAGTTTGTGGGATGAAGCGTAATAGGTTCATTATGGTCACATGTCCAAAGCTTGATAGCAAAGGTTGGTGTATAACTAGAGTACATGGGTCTAGAAGGATGTTTGGTCAATTTGTTGATAATTCACCTTGCTCACCACCCACATGGATTAATGATAATCAACTTGGAGATGGGTGTGAAGACAAAATATGGGATTCGGGAACACATGAGGATCAATATTGGGAGCCCATGGTTTGTGAAGAACTCCATCAAAGCTTGGAGATATTAATCTTGAATGATGGAGCTTATTGGAAGTCCAAGCATTGGTGGAAGTTCCAAGATGAGTACAAGCACAAGCCACCGTGAGAGAAGCTCCCCATAAGTCCAACTTAAGGACAATAAACAAAAGTGCTAGGTGGGAGACAACCCACTATGGTAACTTCTTTTCATTTTCTCTTTTGTAAATATTTGGTAGAATTAGTCTAATTTCATGATTTGTTTAGTTAGTTGAGTATATTTGGTAGTTTAATATGTTAAATAAGGTTTTATGGTGTTTTGGTAGCTGTTTGGAGGTTTGGAATGCTTAGATTGGTGCAAAAACATAGAAAAATTTTGAAAAAACAGAGCACCATCCACGCGTACGCGCACTGCGTGCGTACGCGTACATTGAGCATTTTCGACCATCCACGTGAGCGCGCCATGCACGCGTACGCGTGGGTTAAGAAGTTCCACCTTCCATGCATTAACCCGAGAGTTAGGCCCGCACTGTGCGGAAATTGGGCCTGAGGCACAACCCTACTTGCGCGTACGCGCACATGACGCGTACGCGCCACTCTCGAAATAAACCATCCGCGCGAGCGCGTCATGCGTGCGTGCGCGCGGATGCCCTTCCTACACCACATTTCCTTTCTTCTCCTCTTTCCTTTTCTTTCCTTCTCCTTTCTTCTTCCCTCCTCCAATCCCTCATCCAACACTTCCTAACACCATGGATAACCATTTATTTTTGTTAGTTTTAGTATGGTTTTCATTTTATTTTCTCTCTTTTCATCATAAGTGTTGGATTATTGACTTCGTTTACTATGCATTGCTTCTCCCTTATTGCCTAAATGCTAATTTAGAATTAATGTTCTTAGATAATCTTTGTTGGATCCTATGATTGAGGTTATATTTTGCTACTTGGTCTTGAGTTTTCATGCTTACCTTTTAAGAATACCAAGTGATGAGAATTGCCTTCGAGCTTGTAACTCTTCTTGAATTACATGATTTGGCCACCATGTGATTTGAGCCTTATTTTGTGATTAGGCAACCTCCTGATGATGGATGATGTTGTGCATTTACCTTAATGCATTGTATTTTATGATCATAGGCATCCATATGTGTTTGACTTGAATGCTTTCATGCTTCTTTAATGCTTGTTTTACCTTACAAGTTTATTTAAAGCATCTCAAGCATACTAGAATGAGTAAAGTGCATGCTTCTTTGGTTACATAGCTTTCTATGCTAATGTGTGTTCTAAACCGCGCAATTTAGAATTCACACACCTATTTGTCATTAATGTCACACTAATTCACTCACTCAATTCTAGTGATTTACCTCACTCCAACAAAGTATGCTTCCTTGATTTTGTATTGTCTCATCTTATGGTGTTATATTTTTGTTTTTCATGAATGATGCACCACAAACAAACATGGAAGCAAGACTAAGAACACGCAGCAATCTTGAGATTCGCCGTACCCCCTTGCTCATCTTTGAGTGCACCGAGGACGGTGCAAACTTTTAAGTGTGGGGAGGTCGTCTGACCGGTCGGCGATTTTGGGTGATAAATTTCTAATCCCAACACTTTTACATTTCATTCTAGGATTTTATGATTTTTACTTGCATTCTCTTAATTTTTGCATATGTATACACAATAAGCTTAGTCAAAATAACGAAAATTTTCAAGATTTCTATCTATAGGGCACCTCAATTGATTTGAGTAAAAAACTTTTCATAGAACTTGCTTGAATTATATATATTGTGGATCATGTTTTTGAGCTAAGAACACAAGCAAGTGAGTTTTGAGCCTAATTGCATGGTTACATCTTATAACCACTTATTTTCCTTCTTGTGTGTAATTGTTCTCTTTCTATGATTGTAATCTTTGATTTGTTTGATTCTTTATATCCATTATTTTGTGTATTCATGCATTTATATGATTGAGGCCATCATTTCATTGAGCTCACTTACCCAAATAGCCTACCTTTTATCTTCCATTGTTAGCCAATTTGAGCCTACGCTTAACTCACTTGTTCTTTAATTTAGCACATTACAAGCCCTAAAGCGAAAAACAATAAAAATCCTTAATTTGGATCTTTGATTAGTTTAGGCTAGTGTGTGTGAGTATCATTCAAGTGTGGGAACCTTGGGACATTGGGTGAATAAAAGGGTAGTTTTGTATTATTATTGGAAATATTGGGAATTGGGTACATACTCATGTATTGATCAAATGTAAAACCTTATGCATTGAGGTTCTTGTACATAGAAGAAAAAAAATGAGAAAAACAAAAGAAAAAAAAGAAAAGAAAAATAATATGGAAAAGAAAAAAAGAAAAAAATAGAAAAAGAAAGAAAATGAAGAAAAAGAAAGAAATAAAAAGGGGACAAAATGCCCCAAATCAAAGTATAGTCCAATAAAATCAATGCATAGGTGTTGTGAAATTAAAAAGGAATACATGAGTATGTGAAAAAGTGAGGAATGGGTAGAACTTAATTGTATAGGATGTCATAGGTTAGGTGGGAAGTCTAAGCTTATCAAAGATTCAAATCTCAAGCTCACTTAACCAAATATGCATCCTACCTTGACCCTAGCCCCATTACAACCTAAAGAAAAGACCTCATGATACTTGTATGCATGCATGAAATATATGTCGATTGTTAGAAGAAAAACACATCTTAGAAAGCATGATTAGGAGAGAATTGAGTGAATCAACCCTAAACACTTGAGCGAATAGAGTGCAAATACATCCGGTGAGGGTTTGATGCTCAATTACATGTTTTCACCAATGATCATCTCCTTTCATGCAAGTTTGTAAAAATATTTAATAGCTCAATTCAATTGTGGTTTGGCATGGTTGTTAATACCTTTTACCCTTGTGCTTATATATATGCTTCTTGGGAATTAATTTATTTTGACCAAGCAATTGCATTCATTTAGATAGTTGCATATAGGTAGATTGCATTTAGTTAGTTTCCATTGAATAAATGCCATACCCTTATTTCATTCTTGGTTTAGCATGAGGACATGCTAAGGTTTAAGTGTGGGGAGGTTGACAAACCCCATTTTTAGGGTTTATCTTGTATTGATTTTAGGGGATTTTATGACCTTTTACCCACATTTATTCAATGAAATAGCATGGTTTTATAACCCAAGGAGTGAAGAGGGAAACACATGTTAGTTACCATTAGTTTAGTTTAGTAGTTAGAATTAGTTTCTAGAGAGAGAAGTTCACACTTCTCTCTAGAATTAGGATTAGGATTAGGATTAGTTCTTAGATCTAGGTTTTAATCATTGCTTTCTTCTACTTCTACATCTCAATTCCTTGTTGTTAGATTCATTCTTCTTCCATTCTTTTATTGTAATTTCCTTTATGTTGTTCTTATACTTTGTTGTAGATCTACTATTGTTCCTTCCATTTTCTTCCAATTCAATAAGAGGTAATTCATAATAGTTGTTCTTCTTTACTTTTCTATTGTTGATCTCTTGCCTTTGTAGTTAGATCTCTTTTTAATTCTTGCAATTTATGTTGTTTACTTTTATTGCCTTTTATGTTGCAATTTATGTTGTTTACTTTTATTGCCTTTCATGTGTTTGTTGAAATGCCTCTTCTAGATATAGTATAGATTTTGTTCCTCTTGGCCTAGGTAGAGTAATTAGTAACACTTGAGTTATCTAATGTCCTTTGTTGATTGATAATTGGAGAGATTGCTAATTGGTTTGGAGTGCATTAAAGCTAGTCTTTCCTTGGGAGTTGGCTAGAACTTGTGGCTCAAGTCAATTCATCCACTTGACTTTCCTTTATTTAGTAAGGGTTGACTAAGTGGTAGCAATGAACAATTCTCATCACAATTGAAAAGGATAACTAGGATAGGACTTCTAATTTTCATACCTTGCCAAGAGCCTTTTATAGTTGTTAGTTTATTTTCATTGCCATTTACTTTCATGTCTCTTATCCAAAACCCCAAAACATTTCAAACCAATAACAAGACACTTCATTACAATTCCTAGGGAGAACAACCCGAGGTTTGAATACTTCAGTTTATAAATTTAGGGGTTTGTTTTAGTGACAAACAACTTTTTGTACGAAAGGATTATTGCTTGGTTTAGAAACTATACTTCGACGAGATTTTATTTGAGAAATTCTAAACCGTCAAAAATTCAATCGTCACACTCCCATCAAACCAAGGTATCTCGTATATCATGTCATTATTAGTCTTTAATCATAACTCATGGGTCATAGATTCCAGAGCTACAAACCATGTTGCATATTCTAAAAATTTCTTCAAAAGCCTTTATCACATAAGACTAGTTCTTATTAACATGCATGATGGCACAACCACAACAGCAAGCTCAGCTAGCACTGTACTGTTTTCAAAACAATTTCATTTGCTGCATGTGTTTTACATTCCAACTTTTAAGTTCATCTGATTTATGTATCAAAACTTACTACTGATTTAAAATGTGAATTAATTTTTGATGATGCTGGGTGTGAAGTTTAGGATAAGAACACCTTGAGGACAATTGGTGTAGCTGAGCAAAGGAAAAGACTATATGCTTTTGAAAGTCTTGCTCCCATTCTAGCTACAGCAGCCACTGCACTCACATCCACATCACATACAAGTCATGATGCACATCATTCACACACTGCACTCCCAATTTAGGATGCAATTTGGCATTTTAGGTTAGGTCATTTACCAGATAATAGAATAAATGTAATGCAAAAATTGTATAATGATATGACACATTTAGTTTCAAGCAAACCATGTGATTCATGCCATTACGCAAAGCAAAATCATTTACCCTTTGTTCCTAGAATCTCAAAGAGTAATAATAAATTTGATATTGTTCACATGGATATTTGGGGACCAATCAACACTATATATGTTTAAGTACTTTCTCACCATAGTTGATGACAAAAGTAGATACACTTGGCTCTATTTCATGAAAACCAAAGCTGAAGTTTCACAATTAGTTAAGGTGTTCATATAAATAATTGAAAATCAATATGGAGTCGTAATTAAAAAGCTCATATCTGACAATGGGCTTGAGTTTTGGCTAACACAGTACTATGCCTCTAAGGGAATCTTTCACCAAACTAGTTGTGTGTAGAAACTCACAACAAAATGGCATTGTAGAATGAAAACTTCAACACATTTTAGAGGTAACTTGTGCGTTGATGTTTTGTTCTCACATGCCAAAGAAATTCTGGGATCTTGCAGTTGGGTGTGCTATTCATATTATTAATAGAATACCAAGCACATTGCTGAAAAATCAATCACCATATCAAATTCTAAAGAATAAGATCCCTGACATTTCTTACTTGAAAAGTTTTGGCTGTTTGGTGTATGCCTCTGCCTCGGTTATTCATAGAACCAAACAGGATGCCAGAGCTAGAAAATGTGTATTTTTGGACATTAAAAAAGGATTTAAAGGTTATATACTATATGATATGAACAACAGAAATATATTTGTCTCTAGAGATGTCTTCTTCTATGAAAATACATTTCCTTTTGCAAACATCTCTCAGAATACTACCTGTTCATACCCTGACCGAGTTCCCCAAACTCGGAAAGTTCATAGAAGGTCCGACCTCGTCCCAAGGCCCACGCCTGAGGTTGGACCTCGGACAAATAAGCTAAGAAGGCCCATCAGAAGGAACGAAGCCCAAAACCTAAAGGCCGAAAAGGCCTAAAGAAAGGCGGTTCCACAAAGATAGGGATAAAACTCCCAAAAGATAAGATAAGATAAGAATATCTTATCCAGGGAAGATCACGACCAACTACTATAAATACACTGGAGCACCCAGGTATAACTCATACTCTAATTCTACTCAATATCTGCTTGGACCCATGCTAACTTAAGCATCGGAGTGTCATTGCAGGTACAACCACCAACCACTCCACATATCAAGCTCGGGTCCCTGACCCCCACCTCGGGCCTCACCAAGACGTCCGAGCTACTCGTTTCAGGTAACCCCCGGAACAATAACTACTACTTACCTTACTGCTAGAGATGAGAAAAAGTTAATATCCCACTCAAACCTAACACTGTTCTGCGATAACAAATGCCAAGGTACAAATATTAAATTTCATCTTAACTTTAGATTAATATACTTTAGTAGTGACCTTAATATTAACCATACACGAAGAACGTTGCTGCATTCTCCAACAACATTATTCATGTTTGATATTAAACCGGAAAGCATTCCTCAGAATAAAAGTTAGCTGATATTATGTCCACGTGGCCTTCATAACCTGCACCTTGAAGGAAATTTTTTTCGTTTGTTAACGGATTAAATCTCAAAAATAGAAACTTTGTAACCTCCGGATAACCGTAAAAAAAATTTGCTTCTCTATTGGTTTTCTTAATTAGTATCATCTCTTTTGCACATGATAAAGATGGATTCTCTGGATTTCCAATGCCATTGAAACTAAATAAAATATCCCATGAATAGATACCATCAGTTTCTGTTATTTTTCAAACAATTGTCACGTAATCTTCTTTGTCGTAAGCACTACTTACTATACAAAGCACACCTTCATGTATCATGAGCTGTTGATGGTTGGAATAGGCCTCTTGAGGTATTGTTATAGTAAAGAATTACTTTGTCAGAATAGAAAAATCAATTATATTTGTAGGGTATTCCATATTGTCTCCCCCAGGTTAGCCAATAGCAGACACCATTGAGGATAACACTTTTGCCATTTAGCTTTTTAACAAATTCAGGATAACTGACAGTATACTCCCACTTAGGAGTGTTGGGTGAAAACAAAGTTAACCAAGAAACAACATCACCAAATGTTTTTTTAAATATATTAACAAGTGCATATGCACTGGAGTTAGGATAGTAAACAAATGCATATATAAAAGTGCAATTGCTGCAGAAATGTTGTGTTGGATCATTTATTATTCGGTAAATAGTGGCTGCAGGATTCTAAACTATGATTTCAAATTTTATACTTGTTGTAGATAAATGAAAGCAGAAGTTACCATTTTCAATTCTGATTATACGTAGCCACCCTCCAGGTTGATTACGAAGGAAAAAGAGACATTCATTCGTTGACCTATGGTGGTGTCCATTCTGATGACCCAATCAGGCTTCGATTTGAACCCATGATATCCGAGGTGCGCTTACATAAATTGACCTCTTGCTTGCCACATGGTCGACGTCTCTTGCAGGAATTAGAGCGAAATTAGAGTGTTATATAAAAGTGAATTAGAGTGTAATGATGAGTGTTATATAGGGACCTAATTAAAAAGAAAAAAAGTATAGGGACTTAATTAAAAATTTGGCAAAACTATAGGCACTAACAGAGTAATTAAACTTATATTTTATTAGTGTTAAGTTTGAATGTTTATATTCTATGCTACATCTTAATTTTTTATCGAATTTTTAGTACTCATGGTTCAAATAAATTTTTTAATAATTTTTATTGATATATATAATTTTATAGTTCTTTTCTTCGTTACATTTTATTTGGCTTTGTATAATTTTATGTAAATTAGTATGTACTTTGTTTACTATTTGTATTTTTTTATAATATAAATTATTATTTCGATTATTTATTCTATTAAGAAGACCAAATTAACTAAAAAAATAATGAAAAAGAGTTCTAAAAAATTATAACCTAAAAGAACTTAAATTTATATGTTAGAATTTAGTATTCCTTTAATGAAGTACTTTTTTTTTTCAATATTTTTTAGCCTAAATTATAATGTGTTTATAAAATGACTTGATATCCTACTAAGCCTGTACGCTATATTTTCATGACAAAATTAGTTCTTTCATGTCCATTAAACCTACGAAGAGTGACACAATATTTGTATGTATTTCTTTTGTTTTCACTCAGAGGAGGATGGATATTAGTTAAATATCCATTAAAATGAAACTTATTAATTTGAAACAATTTATATATATTTTTTGTAGTTAATTTTTCTTATTTTCTAATGACTATTAATATCAGTAAGATCGAATGTTCAATAACATGATATAATACTACTATAGATCAAATTATTTAGGAAAATAATTTACACAAATATGCAAAATTTTGCGACTTGTTTTGGTGTACATAAAAAATTTGTTGAAATTACATTGTGATATAATAAATTAAAGATTGAATCTATCAATTTTAAATATGTTTAGTACAATAAATAGCTCTCTTGGGTGGAAAGCTCTAATCATTCATATTTTCTTGCATATACTGAAACGGTATCTACTTGAATCTATTGACACATTTCAATTTAATGACAAAAAAATCCAATATCAACATGCTATTTAATTTGGACAAACGAAATTTTTGTATAGTTGATCACCATTAAAAAAATACGTTAAATTAGTAGAGTCTTAGACAAACCAACATATAAGTATGACATTTTCTTTGAGGTTACAATCATAAACCAACACGAGGTAGTAGTACAAACAATAAAAAGAAAATTGTTTTTACAAATACAGTAGCACATACATGATAATACTCTGAATCAAATTGTAAAATACAAATTAATAAATACGACTTTGATCTCATAGCATTGCCATTAAATAGGAAACATGTCTTTATAATGAATATCCAGATACCTGAGCTCCACTTCACCATTATATTCCAGCCACTGAAGAATTTTTCTTGTATGATCAAATGGATTATAACGATAGATTTCGAACTGAGTGAACTGGATATCATCGAAATCATTCAGGTGAATATGCCTCTCCATAATCTGAATATGATCGGTGTCAACCACTATAGTAGGAACATAAATAGCTCCTTTTCTACCATTTTCAGACAACTTAGTCTAGAAAACAGAGTTATCATTATCATCTAGTTTCCAGATGCATGTTGTATATGATTAATTGTCATGAGTATTTGCAGCAAGACAAAGATGACCATCCTGGACCAAAAGCGAATGACAATGTCCCAGAGCTTCGGAAACAATGAATATCTAGCGAAAAGTAAGGCTTAGTATGCAGAATGTTACGATGTAGTGATGTTCTTTGTAACTACCATGTTCATGACTTGTTATCCAGTACACAATACCAACCATTAAAGCATAACTTGAATCCAATTTATGTACATAATTAGGGCATGTAATCTTGTCATTCCAGTTTCTTCTAAAACTGGTGTAAATAGTTAAAGTGAATGGAAGACTTTCGGTTTCTTGTTTAAAAATATTTAAGATGGCATAACGAAGGCTGTTTGGATAGTAAGTAAATGCGTAAAGATAAGCAAGATCACCATCGTTGTTGTTGCTCGAAGGATCCGCTATTATTCGTGACATTCGACTAACAGGATTTCAAGTTAGCAAGTAACTTGAACCCCCCATAGAACAATATCAGATACAAAAGATTCCATTATCCAACCATCAAAAGATAAGAGGAAAGGAAGTGTGAAAGGCGCACCCTCACCTGTAGAAGCATCCATCTTTATGACCCAATCTATAGAATTGCTCAATGCAAATGAATGACCAAAATGAGCATAGAGATGGCAACCGCAACAAAGCCACCTCTTGGTTAGCTCTGTAAGAAACTCGTAGGATGTCAACTTCTGCCTCTAATAGCAACATATAGACTCCAAATTTAAAATAGTTGGACCATCACAACGGAAAATAATTTCATACATAACCTCGTCAGGAAGCTGTGGAATAAAATTGAAATTTGGTGGTATGTCACTCATGGTGTTGAACAAATGAGAAGGGTAATTACAAAGAAGGCACAAATAGATTCACTGATATAGATTAAAGAAGGATTAAGTAAGGTTAGATAGAAAAATGTTCAACTCTGTGTCCATTTATAGAGCTAATTTTCATTAATGATGAATTCAAAATTATTTCTTTTAGGTTCAGATTTGATAACTTGCAATAAATAGGATATTTTCATATTTACCTAAAACATACATATTTGCTTTTCCAAGAATACGAATATGGAAGTGCTGCTATAAATATTGAAAAATTATACACTAGTTTTGTTAGTTTGTTTGTTGTCATTTTTGCAAAAAGTATTCTTATTCAGCAATACCAATTTTGCATATGGAAAATAATAATTAAAGTAGTCTAAAATGGTATCATCAATTTAATTCTTCTAATCGCTATGGACAAAAAAATTTCACTTTTCCACTTCAAAATACCCCGTTCCCACAAGGACCGGGGCAAGTCAAATACCTCATAGTAGGGGTCGACTACTTTACAAAGTAGATCGAAGCCGAGCCCTTAGCCACCATTACGGCTCAGAAAAGCCACAAATTCCTATACAAAAACATTGTCACAAGGTTCGGAGTCCCCTACTCCATCGCAACAGACAATGGAACACAGTTCACGGACACAAGTTTTCAGAACTTGGTGGCCGAACTAAAAATCAAACAGCAACTCACATCGGTCGAGCACCCACAAGCCAATGGACAAGCAGAGGCTGCAAATAAAGTCATCTTGGCCGGGTTAAAACGAAGACTCCAAGAGGCCAAAGGGGCATGGGCCGAAGAACTCCCACAGGTACTATGGGCATATCGGACAACCCCGCACTCTACAACGGGAGAATCCCCATTCCGACTAGCTTACGGGATGGAGGCAATGATTCCTATCGAAATAGATGAAGGGTCGCCCGGAGTCATCTTCTACAACGAAGGAGGCAACCCACAGGCACAAAGGGAAGAACTCGACCTCCTCCCCGAGGTCCGAGAAAGAGCCCAAATCCGCGAGGAAGCCTTAAAACGGCGAACGGCCCTCAGATACAATCAAAAGGTAATAAAGCGAAGTTTCTCCATTCACGACCTGATTCTAATCCAAAATGACATCGGAACACAAAAGCCGGGAGAAGGAAAGCTAGCTGCAAATTGGAAAGGACCCTACAAGGTAACAGAAGTCTTAGGGACAGGCTACTACAAAATATCCGACCTAGAAGGCAAAGAGCAGGCTACTACAAAAAATCCGACCTAGAAGGCAAAGAGCTGCCCAGGGCCTGGCACGCCTGTAATCTAAGACGGTACTACAGCTAGAAAAAACTTAACCGAGGTGTACTCTTTTTCCCCACAAGGGTTTTTTAATGAGACACCCGGCTAAGTAAGATACCCGACCTAGTCAAAGGGTAAACAGTTTGTAAATATTCCTTCTTTTTTAAATACTAATCAAATTTCTCTATTTTCTCCTCCTCATGATGAAGCAAATCCTAGAAAGTACCCCACCAAGGCGCATTAATTTATGCTCGGCAAAACGCAAAAAATCATTTGCCAAGAGACCACACAAGGTCGGCAAAGATAAAGCGACGAGGTTCAAATTAATGTGAGAAGTTATAAAGTAACTCTGAAA
>NC_029776.3:41078704-41112649 GCF_000817695.3 Arachis duranensis | reverse complement strand
GTGGAATTGTCGAACACGTTTAAGCTTCAGTTTAAGGTTAAACTGGAGCTTAAACGTGGAACCATATTATGCACCAGGAAGCTTCGAACACGTTTAAGCTCCAGTTTAACCTTAAACTGGAGCTTAAACGTGGGAATGAAGAAAGCAACCCAGGAGGAGAAATGTCGAACACGTTTAAGCTCCAGTTTAAGGTTAAACTGGAGCTTAAACATGGAAATGGTTCCCTGGAGGAAAATTCTGGTCGAACACGTTTAAGCTCCAGTTTAAGGTTAAACTGGAGCTTAAACGTGGAAATGCTACTTGGTGCAATTCTCATTCTGGCGTTTAACTTCCAGTTTAAGCTTAAACTTGCTTAAACTGGAGCTTAAACTCCACATGTGATATTCAAGCTTCCTTTATTGATTTTGTTGCTTCCTTGCTTAACCTCTTCTTCCCTGAAATCATCCAAAAAACTGCATCAAAGTCTTGCTAAAATTCATGAGAATTCTTCAATTCATAGCATTCAAGGAATATAACTAAAAACTCATGGAATTTGCATCAAAATCTTCATGTTTGAATGATTTAAGACAAGCATGACTATTTGGCCCAAATGATTACTTAAGGCTCAAGAAAATGCATAAAACAACTAAAAATAAAAGAAAAAGGCTAGTGAAACTAGCCTAAGATGCCTTGGCATCAATGAGTCCATATTTGATGGTACATTTTGTCTTGTTTTGAATGGATTCTAGCATATGAACTCATACTTAAGCACCAAAATAACATACTTTTGTGTTTGATCCCTAATTTGATCCTAATTGTGAAAACATGCAATTTTGTGCTTTAATAGAGCAAGTTAATCCCACTTTTATGTCATTCGATGCCGTGATATGGTTTATGAGTGATTTCAGGCCTTGAAGACAAGAATGGATGGGCGAAAGTAGAAGAAAGCATGTACAAGGGAGAAAACATGAAGAAAATAAGGAAAGCACACACAGCAAAGTGTGCGTGCGTACGCATAAGCGAGAATTTCCATGTGTGCGTGCGCACAAGCACCTGTGCGTACGCATAGGTCAATTTTTAGCCGAGTGTGCAGATGCACACATCTGTGTGTCCGCACAGGTCCCTACGTGTGACTTCATTAATGAAACGCGTGCTACACGATTTTTGGGGGCTTTTGGCCCATTTTAGAAGGCTGAATTGCTGAATAGAAGTGCTATATAAGGGGAGAATAAACACTTAGCAAGGGAGAGCTCACTTTTATTTTAGTAGTAGTAGTGTAGGAAGCTTCCATAGGAGTAGGAGTAGTGTAGCATTTCTCTCTTAGGGTTTATGCAATTTCAATTGTAGCATTTTATAGCAAACTTTTCTTTGGATTTTTTGCTTCCTTAATTATAAGTACTCTTCAGTTCCTCTTTAATTACATTGTCTTTATTTTCATTTCCCTTGGTTCAAGTTACTTTGTTCATATTGCAATTTTGTGTTTCTTGAAATTTTGATCAATGAATTTTATGTTTCATACCTCCTTTATGTTTGATTGTTTGTTTATATTTGGTTTTGTTGATAGTTGGTTATATTTTTCTATTTTCCTTTGCAATTTTCCATACTTTACTTTTATGTACACAAGGTGTTTGTGAACATGCCAGCTTTGAGTTTTGAGTAGATTTTCACACCTTGGCTTGTGGTTTGAGTTCCTAGGATACTAGAGTCATAATGTCCGACATTTAGTGGTAGTTTGTAGGTAGTTGGTTGACTCTTGTTTCCATCGACGCTAACCTTTTATCAATTGGTTTGATAAGTTGGTTAGGACTTATGGATTAAGGCCAATTATGCTTGCTTGACTTACTCTCGATGGTTGGGGTTGACTAGGCGAGATTGACTCATTGTAATTATCATAGTTGTGGTTATGACGATGATAGGATTCCTTGGATCTTCACTCCCAAGTCGAGGTCTCTTCTATGCATTAACTCACAATTTTTATCATTACTTAGTTCTTTGATTTCTTAGTTCTTTAATCTTTAATTTCTTGCTTGAAATTCCTTTTTTGCCTTAACAACCAAGGAAGTAACACCTCAATTGCATTCCTAGGGAGAACGACCCGATGTTTAGATACTCTCGATTTAAATAGAAATTTTAAACTTTGATCGAGAATTACTTGTTGGTTGAGAGCTATACTTGTAACGAGGTTATATCTCTCCTTTACCGAGAAGGAATTCTTAACCGACGAATCTACTCGCACCAAGTTTTTGGCGCTGTTGCCGGGGATTGCAATCGATGTTAAATCTTTTGGTTGTTGTGAATATGTTAATAGTGTAAGTAACACTTTTTGGGTGTTTGTTTGCTTTTGTTAGTAGGCTTTTGTTTATACTTTCTTAATGACTTTTCACACTATCACCATAATGCACCCCAATGAAACCTTAATACTTACCTTTTTAGTCACCAATCTTACACCCCACCACCTCACTACGTACAAAACCCTCACCCTCATGAATTTGATTGTCAAACCTTCATCATCGCCATCTTCATCTTCGTATATGGATCAAGCCACACAAGACGTACTTCTCATGCTCATTCAAGGACAAGAAGAGTTCCGAAAGAAGCAAGAGCTCGCCATGTCTACCTTGACAAAAGCTTTGGATCATTTAGCTTCATCGCGTTCATGCCACATGCAAGGAATTCTAGTGGATGAATGTATGAAACCGGGTGACAACTGTGGAGTCAAAGGAAAAGTGCAAAATCAAGAAAAAGATGCCATGTCACAAGATAAAGTGAAAAAGGGGTCAAATGAAGAGTTGGTAGGAATTGATCAAGAGGATTCCATCATCCAAGATTTTTTGTCCAACTTAGGTAATTCCTTCGATAACCTTCATTAGTCTCCAATAGTAGATTTGGAAGGAGATGTTGATGTGGACTTCACACAACCTCTAATTGTTGACTTGAGTGATGATGAAGAAGATTTAAAAAAGGTCAAGGAAAGTTTTAGTTGCCAAGAGGTGAAGGCAGTGGTACAAGATGAGTGGGTGAAGAATTCTCCAACAAGGTTTCTAGGCCCACATCAATATGCCATTCTAGAAATAGACGGTCAACTTTGAACCTTTCTTGGAGTAGTGGATGGTGATGGGAAGAATGTTAATTGGCAATGGAATGGGAAGTTCATCACAAGGCCCAACTTAATAATTGAAGCTCAATTTTGGTGCAAGAGTCAAATTGGTGGATTCCGGGTAGTGCACGAGAATGTTAGTGGTGATAGAGGGATGCAAGTATGGGATCCGGGCAAGTATGGCGAATAATTTATATGCTTTTGGCATTGTTTTTAGGTAGTTTTTAGTATGTTTTAGTTACTTTTTAGTATATTTTTATTAGTTTTGATGCAAAAATCACATTTCTGGACTTTACTATGAGTTTGTGTATTTTTCTGTGATTTTAGGTATTTTCTGGCTGAAATTGAGGGACTTGAGCAAAAATCTGATTCAGAGGCTGAGAAAGGACTGTAGATGCTGTTGGATTCTGACCTCCTTGAACTCGAAGTGGATTTTCTGGAGCTACAGAAGCCCAATTGGTGCGCTCTCAATTGTGTTAGAAAGTAGACATCTTGGACTTTCCAGCAATGTATAATAGTCCATACTTTTCTCGAGATTTGATGGCCCAAACTTGCATCCAAACGCCCACCAGAGACCCTTTTCTGGCGTAAAACGCCTAAACTGGCATCCAAGCTGGCGTTTAACTCCAAGGATGGCCTATGCACGTGAAAGCTTCAAAGCTCAGCCCAAACACACACCAAGTGGGCCCCAAAAGTGGATTTCTACACTATCTACACTTAGTTACTTATTTTTCTGTAAACCCTAGTAACTAGTTTAGTATATATAGCACTTTTTACTATTGTATTAGGGGTCTTTGAACCCTTTTCATCGTTTATCATGCCATTAGGGAGTATTTTCCAATGGTGGAGTTTCTACACCTCATAGATTAAGGTGAGGAGCTCTGCTGTTCCTCATGAATTAATGTAAGTACTATTGTTTTTCTTTCAATTCACGCCTACTTCTTCTCCAAAGTATACTCTCGTACTTAATTCAGTTAAGTCAGAATGAAGGGGGTGACCCGTGACAATCACCCACTATATTCGTTACTCGCTTAACCAAGATCCGCGTGCCTAGCAACCACAAAGTGGTCTACATGATGTTCAATGTAGTCATTGGACGACAGCCGGAGTATATTCTCTTGGGTCTCTGATCCACGGATTTGCATAGCCTCTCCTGACAACAGAGCATCTAAATTCGTGATTAGAACCTTCATGGTATAGGCTAGAACCAATAGACAACATTCATGAGATCTGAAAACTCTAAACCTTGTCTGTCGTATTCCGAGTAGGATCTGGGAAGGGATGATTGTGACGAGCTTCAAACTCACGACTGTTGGGCGCAGTGATAGTGTGCAAATGGATCAAGGGATCCTATTATGACACAAGTAAGAACCGACAGATAATTAGCCCTGTGGTAGCTGTACCTGGTATTTTTCATCCGAGACAAGAAATCTGACAGTTGATTAGCCGTACCGAAACCGTAGCCAGACCATTTTCACTGAGAGGATCATACAGCTTGCCATGGAAGGGAGGATGCATGATTGGATGAAGACAATAGGAAAGCAGAGGTTCAGAAGCAACAAAGCATCTCCAAACGCTTATCCGAAATTCCCACCAACGAATTACATAAGTATCTCTATGTTATTTTCCGTTTTATTTATCTTTTAATTATCAAATCCTCATAACCATTTGAATTTGCCTGACTGAGATTTACAAGATGACCATAGCTTGCTTCAAGCCGTCAATCTCCGTGGGATCGACCCTTACTCACGTAAAGTATTACTTGGACGACCCAGTGCACTTGCTGGTTAGTTGTGCAGAGTTGTGAAAAGTGTGATCACAATTCCTTGCACCAGTCAACAATTAAGGATCCAAGTTGCTAGCTTGAAGTCTCTTGAGAGTTTGAAGAATTTCATATGGGACCTCGAAGGTCAAATCAATAGCAAACTTGGTTGGAGATTCAAGGAGGAGTGGAAGCATAAACCAAAGTGCTAGGTGGGAGACACCCCACCATGCTAATATCCTTATAACCTTCTCTCTTTTAGCTTTTGTTTTATGAGTAATTAGTTAGTTTGCATGGTTGGTTTGTTTTATTTTGATGGTTGTTGAGTAATTTTGGTGAAATAATGTGTTTTAGGGAGTTTCATGATGTTTTGGAACTTGAAACCTATTTTAGATGTCAAAATTGATGCCCTAGAGGCATAATTTTCGTTGCAGGAACAGAGACCTGTGCCTGCGCATAGCCTTGTGCATCCGCACAAGTCCCCTGTTTTCCAGTTCCCGTGCGTTTGCACAGCTACGTGCGCATGCATGCCCTTAAACATCCCCTCTGTTCCTAGCATGCGCACATCTTGTGCGTGGGAACACCACCCTGTTTCCACCAGTGCGACCTGAAGAGCGGATAATTTATATACTTTTTGGCATTCATTTTATATAGTTTTTAGTATGATTTAGTTAGTTTTTAGTATATTTTTAGTAGTTTTTAAGCAAAATTCATATTTTTGGACTTTACTATGAGTTTGTAAGTTTTTTTGTGATTTCAGGTATTTTCTGGCTGAAATTGAGGGACCTGAGCAAAAATCTGATTCAGAGGCTGGCAAAGGACTGCAGATGCTGTTGGATGCTGACCTCGCTGCACTCGAAGTGGATTTTCTAAAGCTACGGAACTCCAAATGGTGCGATCTTAATTTGTTGGAAAGTAGACATCCAGGACTTTCCAGCAATATATAATAGTTTATACTTTTCTTGAGTTTTGATGACGTAAAATGGCGTCAAAACGCAAGCTCTATGCCCATTTCTGGGGTCAAAACGCCAGAACTGGCATAAAAGTTGGAGTTAAACGCCCAAACTGGCATAAAAGCTGGCGTTTAACTCCAAGAATAGCCTATGCATGTGAAAGCTCCTATGCAGCCCAAGCACACACCAAGTGGGTCCCAAAAGTGGATTTCTGCACTAGCTATCTTAGTTTACTCATTTTCTGTATACCTAGGTTACTAGTTGAGTATAAAATCTACTTTTAGAGACTTATTTTGTACCTGATGACATTTTCACATTTTACATTGTATCTCTGCTGTGTCTCGATCGATTAATGCAATTACTACTATTTTCTATTCAATCACGCTTGCTTCCGTTCTAAGATATTCATTCTTACTTAAACATGATGAATGTGATGATCTGTGACACTCATCACCATTCTCAACTTATGAACGCGTGCCTGACAACCACCTCCGTTCTATCTTAGATTGAATGTGTATCTCTTAGCCTCCATTCGGAAAGATCAGAGTCTTCGTGTTATAAGCTAGGATTATTGGCGGCCATTCTTAGGATCCGGAAAGTCTAAACCTTGTCTGTGGTATTCCGAGTAGGATCTGGGAACGGATGACTGTGACGAGCTTCAAACTTGCGAGTGTTGGGCGTAGTGACAGATGCAAAAGGATCATTGGATTCTATTCCAACATGATCGAGAACTGACAGATGATTAGTCGTGTGGTGACAGCGCACATGGACCATTTTCACTGAGAGGATGGGAAGTAGCCATTGACAACGGTGACACCCTATGCACAGCTTGCCATGGAAGGAGCCTTGCGTGCGTGAAGAAGAAGACAGTAGGAAAGCAGAGATTCAGATGACAGAGCATCTCCAAAACTCCAACCTGTTCTCCATTATTGAATCACAAGTACCTTTTATTTCATGCTCTTTTATTTTATTGCAAACAAAATCATTTTCATTGATAATCTCCTTACTAAGAGTTACAAGGTAACCATAGCTTGCTTCAGGCCGACAATCTCCGTGGGATCGACCCTTACTCACGTAAGGTATTATTTGGACGACCCAGTGCACTTGCTGGTCAGTTGTGCAGAATTGCAAGTGTGATTGCAATTTCGTGCACCATGTTTTTGGCGCCGTTGCTGGGGATTGTTCGAGTTTGGACAACTGTCGGTCCATCTTGTTGCTTAGATTAGGAAAATTTTGTCTTTTGGGTCAGAGTTTTTTATTTTCTTTTTAAAATTTTTCAAAAAAATTATTATTTTTCTTATAGATTATTCTGTTTGAGTCTAGTTGCATGTTTTAAGTTTGGTGTTCTCTTGTTAGTTTTTATTTAAATTTTGAAAATTTATTTTTGGTTTTCTAAAAATTTTAAGTTTGGTGTTCTTTTTATGTTCTTGATTCTTTCTTGTGTTTTGATCTTAAAATTTTTAAGTTTGGTGTTCCTTGGTGTTTTCCTCAAATTTTCGAAAGTTTTGCATTAAATTAGTCATCAATTTTCAAAATCAAATCTTTTTAAATTGTTTTTCAATCATATCATTTCAATCATATATTTTTTTCAAAACTTACTAACCATTTTTTCCTTCTTTATTTTTTTCGAAAATCCTCATAAAAAATTTTTCAAATCTTTCTTTTTACTTTTTTAAGTTTCCAATTTTTATTATTATTATTTCGAAAATATATATATAATAAAATAAATAAAATAAATCCACATCATCTCTCTTTCTCCATCATGGAACTAAGTGGAAATGAACAGTCCAGAAGTACTCTGGGGTCATATGCTAACCCCGCTACTGCTTCATATGGGAGTAGTATCTGTATACCCTCCATCGGAGTCAGTAGTTTTGAGTTGAATCCTCAGCTCATTATCATGGTGCAGCAAAATTGCCAGTATTCTGGTATTCCACAGGAAGAACCTACTGAGTTTCTGGCACAGTTCTTACAAATTGCTGACACAGTACATGATAAGGAAGTAGACCAAGATGTGTATAGATTATTACTATTTCCATTTGCTATAAAAGACCAAGCTAAGAGGTGGTTAAATAACCAACCTAAAGCCAGCATAAGGACATGAAAACAGCTATCAGAAAAATTTCTTAATCAATACTTCCCTCCCAAGAGGATGACACAGCTAAGACTGGACATCCAAGCCTTTAAGCAAGAGTATAATGAATCCCTTTACAATGCCTGGGAGAGGCACAGAGAGATGCTGAGGAAATGCCCTTCTGAAATGTTTTCAGAATAGGTGCAGTTAGACATCTTCTACTATGGGCTTACAGAAAAGGCTTAGATATCTCTAGATCACTCAGCTGGTGGATCTATACCCATGAGAAAGACAATTGAAGAGGCTCAAGAGCTTATAGATACTATTGCTAGAAATCAGCATCTGTACTTGAGCAGTGAGTCCTCCATGAATGAAGAGGCTCAAGCAGTATCTACTGACCTTAGTCCTCCAAAAAAAGTTGATGAACTCAACCACCAATTACTTACTCTGACAAAATAGTTAGCAAAATTTAAAGAAATATTACAAGATACTCGAGATGCTAATAAGAATATGGAAGCACAACTCGACCATGTTCAATTCTGGCGTTCAAATGCTAGAACAGGGTAGGAATCTGGCGTTAAACGCCAATCCAGCACCCAATCCTGGCGTTCAAATGCCAGTAAGGGATTAGACACCCACAAGTGCTGATAATAACTCCCTCAAGAAGGCATCTCAGCCTACTTCTGTAGGAAATAAACCTGCAGCAACCAAGGTTGAAGAATATAAAGCCAAAATACCTTATCCTCAGAAACTCCGCCAAGCGGAACAGGATAAGCAATTTGCCCGCTTTGCAGACTATCTCAGGACTCTTGAAATAAAGATTCTGTTTGCAGAAGCACTTGAGCAAATACCCTCTTATGCTAAGTTCATGAAAGAAATCTTAAGCCATAAGAAGGATTGAAGAGAAACTGAAAAAGTTTTTCTAACTAAGGAATGCAGTTGAGTCATTCTAAAAAGCTTACCAGAGAAGCTCAAGGATCCCGGAAGCTTTATGATACCATGCAAGTAACAACCTAATCCCTGCATCCACTATCAGAAAGCTTGGTTTGACCGAAGAGATCAAACCAGCCTGGATCTGTCTTCAACTTGCTGATGGCTCCATTAAATACCCATCAGGCATAATCGAGGACATGATTGTCAAGGTTGAGCCATTTGCCTTTCCCACTGACTTTGTAGTGCTGGAAATGGAGGAGCACAAGAGTGTGACTCTCATTCTAGGAAGACCTTTCCTAGCAACTGGACGCATCCTCATTGATGTCCAAAAGGGGGAAGTGACCCTGAGAGTCAATGAGGATGAGTTTAAGTTAAATGTTGTCAAAGATATACAGTATCCAGACACACCGAAAGACTGCATGAAAGTGGATCTTATTGACTCTCTAGTAGAAAAGTCAATATGACTGAGAGTCTATAATCAGAGCTAGAGGACATTTTTAAAGATGTTCAACCTGATTTGGAAGGGCCAGAGGAATTAGAAGAACATCTGAAAATTCCTCAACCAGAGGAAAAGTCCCCCAAACCAGAGCTCAAACCACTGCCACCATTCCTGAAATATGCATTTCTGGGAGAAGACAACACTTTTCCTGTGATCATAAGCTCTACTTTAAAGCCACAAGAAGAGGAAGCACTGATTCAAGTGCTAAGGACACACAAGACAGCTCTTGGGTGGTCCATAAGTGATCTTAAGGGCATTAGCCCAGCCAGATGCATACACAAGATTCTCTTGGAGGATAATGCTAAGTCAGTGGTTCAACCACAAAGGCGGCTAAATCCAGCTATGAAGGAAATGGTGCAGAAAGAGGTCACTAAATTACTAGAGGTTGGGATTATTTATCCAATTTCTGATAGCCCCTGGGTGAGCCCTGTCGAAGTCGTCCCCAAGAAGGGAGGCGTAACAATAGTTCATAATGAGAAAAATGAACTGGTTCCCACAAGAACAGTTACAGGGTGGCACATGTGTATTGACTACAGAAGACTCAATACAGCCACCAGAAAGGATTATTTTCCTTTACCATTCATAGACCAAATGCTAGAAAGACTAGCAGGTCATGATTATTACTGCTTTTTGGATGGCTATTCAGGCTACAACCAAATTGTAGTAGACTCCCAGGATCAAGAGAAAACAGCATTTACATGCCCATTTGGAGTATTTGCCTACAGAAGGATGCCATTTGGGCTGTGTAATGTACCTGCAACCTTTCAGAGAGGCATGCTCTCTATTTTCTCTGCTATGGTGGAGAAATTTCTGGAAGTCTTCATGGATGACTTCTCAGTATATGGAGACTCATTCAGCTCCTATCTTGATCACCTGACACTTGTTCTAAAAAGGTGCCAAGAGACTAACCTGGTTTTGAACTGGGAAAAACGTCACTTTATGGTGACTGAAGGGATTGTCCTTGGGCACAAGATTTCGAACAGAGGAATAGAAGTGGATCAAGCTAAGGTAGGGGTAATTGAAAAATTACCACCACCTCCCAATGTTAAGGCAATAAGAAGCTTTCTGGGGCATGTAGGATTCTATAGAAGGTTTGTAAAGGATTTTTCAAAAATCGTAAAACCTCTAAATAATCTGCTAGCTGCTGACACGCCATTTATATTTAACACAGAGTGTCTGTAGGCATTTGAGACCCTGAAAGGTAAGCTGGTCACAGCACCAGTCATTTCTGTACCAAACTGGACATTACCATTCGAACTGATGTGTGATGGCAATGACCATGCCATTGGTGCAGTATTGGGACAGAGGCATGATAAACTTCTGCATGTCATTTACTATGCTAGCCGTGTCCTAAATGATGCATATAAGAATTACACAACCATAGAAAAGAAATTGCTTGCAGTGGTTTATGCCATTGACAAGTTCAGATCCTATTTGGTAGGATCAAAGTTGATTGTGTACATTGACCATGCTGTTCTTAAATATCTACTCACAAAGTAGGATTCAAAACCCAGGCTCATAAGGTGGGTGCTGCTTCTACAAGAGTTTGATATAGAAATAAGAGACAGAAAAGGAACAGAAAACCAAGTAGCAGATCATCTGTCCCGGATAGAACCAGTAGAAGGGGCGTCCCTCCCCATCACTGAGATCTCTGAAACCTTTTCGGATGAGCAACTCTTTGCCATTCAGAAAGTACCATGGTTTGCAGACATTGCAAACTATAAGGCTGCAAGGTTCATACCCAAGGAGTACAGCAGGTAGCAAACAAAAAAATTAATTTCTGATGCAAAGTACTACTTGTGGGATGAACCATATCTCTTTAAGAGATGCACAGACGGAATAATCCGTAGATGTGTGCCTAGAGAAGAAGCGCATAGGATCCTTTGGCACTGTTATGGATCACAATATGGAGGACATTTCGCAAGTGAGCGAACAGCCACAAAAGTCCTCTAATGCGGCTTCTACTGGCCTACTCTCTATAAAGACTCCCGATAGTTTATACAGAATTGTGACAGTTGCCAAAGAGCTGGTAATCTGCCTTATGGTTACGCCATGCCTCAACAAGGGATCTTAGATATTGAATTGTTTGACGTATGGGGTATTGACTTCATGGGGCCTTTCCCACCTTCATACTCAAACACTTATATTCTGGTGGCAGTAGACTATGTATCTAAATGGGTAGAGGCAATTGCAACACCCACTAGTGATAATAAAACAGTGATAAAGTTCCTCCAGAAACACATCTTCAGTAGATTTGGTGTCCCCAAAGCAATAATCAGTGATGGAGGCACTCATTTCTGCAATAAACAGCTTTACTCTGCTATGGTCCGGTATGGAATTAGCCACAAGGTGGCAACTCTGTATCATCCACAAACAAATGGGCAAGCTGAGGTCTCTAATAGAGAACTAAAGAGGATCATGGAATGGACTGTAATGGCCCGTAGAAAGGATTGGGCAAGAAGCTTGGATGATGCTCTGTGGGCATACAGAACAGCATTCAAGACTCCTATAGGAACTTCTCCATACCAACTTGTGTATGGCAAAGCCTGTCATCTGCCCGTGGAACTAGAACACAAAGCCTACTGGGCAACCAGATTCCTAAACCTTGATGCTAAATTAGCTGGAGAGAAAAGATTGCTCCAGTTGAATGAGCTAGAAGAGTTCAGACTCAATACTTTCGAAAATACAAAAATTTATAAGGAGAAAGCTAAAAAGTGGCATGACAAGAAATTGTCATCCAGAGTGTTTGAACCGGGACAAAAAGACCTATTATTTAACTCTAGATTCAGATTATTCCCTGGGAAATTAAAATCCCGGTGGAGGGGATCATATGTGATTACAGGTGTGTCACCATATGGATATGTGGAGCTTCAGGATATTGATTCTGACAAGAGATTCATTGTTAATGGGCAAAGAGTCAAGCACTATCTTGAAAGCAATATTGAGCAAGAGTGCTCAAAACTGAGACTAGAATAACATTCATTGAGGTCCAGCTAAAGACAATAAAGAAGCGCTTATTGGGAGGCAACCCAATTTTATCTTTATCTATATTATTTTATTTTCTTTTAGGTTGATGATCATGTGAAGTCATAAAGACAATTACAAAAATAAAAAAAATCAAAAACAGTATTGAAAACAGCACACCCTGGATGAAAGACTTACTGGCGTTTAAACGGCAGTAAGGGTAGCAAAATGGGCATTTAAACGCCCAAACTAGCACCTTTCTGGGCATTTAAATGCCAGAATAGGGCACCAGACTTGCGTTTAAACGCCAGAACAGGGCATCAAACTGGCGTTTAGATGCCAGAACAGGAAGGAAAGCTGGCATTTAAATGCCAGAACAGGACAGCAGACTGGCGTTTAAATGCCAGAATTGCACTCTAAGGCGTTGTGAACGCCCAATTGGAGTAGGGACAAAGAATTTCTTGACCCTTCAGGATCTGTGGACCCCACAGGATTCCCACCAACCTCAACTCACTCTCTCTCCTCTTCACACCTTTCTACAACACTCTTCCCCAAATACCCTTCACCAATCACCTCCATATCTCCTCCCCAAATACCCTTCACCAATCACCTCCTTAACTCTTCCCCAAAAACCCCCACCCAAACCTTTCGGCTACTCTTCTTCCCTATTCCTATAAATACCCCTCTTCACTCATTCATTTTCACACATCGTACACACCTTCCCCTCCCCTTGGCCGAAACACAAACACCCTCCATCTCATCCATTTTCTTCTTCCCCTTGTTTCTTTCTTCTTTTGCTCGAGGATGAGCAAACCTTTTTAGTTTGGTGGTAAAAGCATTGCTTTTTTGTTTTTCCATAACCATTTATGGCACCTAAGGCCAGAGAAACCTCTAGAAAGAGGAAAGGGAAGACAAAAGCTTCCACCTCCGAGTCATGGGAGATGGAGAGATTCATCTCAGGGTCCATAGTTCAGTAGTAGAGCATTTGACTGTACAACAAGAGAGCCCACTCATAGACCTCAACAAGAGCATGAGGAATTTCCTCATCAAGAAATCCCTGAGATACCTCAAGGGATACATTTTCCTCTACACAACTATTGGGACCAATTAAGGATGGAACACCAAGAGCACTCCATCATTCTCCATGAGATTATAGAAGATCAAATAGCTATGAGGGAGGAGCAACAAAGGCAAGAAAGAGACATAGAGGAGCTCAAGAGCACCATTGGTTCTTCAAGAGGAGGAAGATGCCACCCTCACTAAGGTGGACTCATTCCTTAATCTCATTGTCTATTTATTTTTCTGTTTTTTGACTTTATGTTGTATGTTCTATCTATGTTTGTGTCTTCACTACATGATCATTAGTGTCTAGTGTCTGTGTCTTAAAGCTATGAATAATTCCAGGAATCCTTCACCTCTCTTAAATGAAAAATGTGCTTAATTACAAAAGAACAAGAAGTACATGGATTTCAAATTTTATCTTGAAACTAGTTTAATTATTTTGATGTGGTGGCAATACTTTTTGCTCTCTGAATGAATGCTTGAACAGTGCATATTTTTGATCTTGTTGTTTATGAATGTTAAAGTTGTTAGCTCTTGAAAGAATGATGAACAAAGAAAAACGTTATTGATAATCTGAAAAATCATGAAATTGATTCTTGAAGCAAGAAAAAAAATGGCGAAAAAAAGAGAGAAAAGAAAAAGAAAAAGCAAGCAGAAAAAGCCAATAGCCCTTTAAACCAAAAGGCAAGGGTAAAAAGGATCCAAGGCTTTGAGCATTAATGGATAGGAGGGCCCAAGTAAATAAAATCCAGGCCTAAGTGGCTGAATCAAGCTATCCCTAACCATGTGCTTGTGGCATGCAGGTCCAAGTGAAAAGCTTGAGACTGAGGGGTTAAAGTCGTGATCCAAAGCAAAAGAGTGTGCTTAAGAACTCTGACACCTCTAATAGGGACTTTAGCAAAGCTGAGTCACAATCTGAAAAGGTTCACCTAGTTATGTGTCTGTGGCATTTATGTATCCGGTGGTAATACTGAAAAACAAAGTGCTTAGGGTCACGGCCAAAACTCATAAAATAGCTGTGTTCAAGAATCAACGTACTAAACTAGGAAAATCAATAACACTATCTAAAATTCTAAGTTCCTATCGATGCCATTCATTCTGAATTTCAAAGGAAAAAGTGAGATGCCAAAACTGTTCAGAAGCAAAAAGCTACAAGCCCTGCTCATTTAATTAGAACTAAGTTTCATTAATACTATGGGATTCATTCTATATATTCTCTTCTTTTTATTCTATTTTGTTTTCAGTTGCTTGGGGACAAGCAACAATTTATGTTTGGTGTTGTGATGAGCGGATAATTTATACGCTTTTTGGCATTATTTTTATATAGTTTTTAGTATGATTTAGTTAGTTTTTAGTATATTTTTAGTAGTTTTTAAGCAAAATTCACATTTCTGGAACTTACTATGAGTTTGTGTATTTTTCTGTGATTTCGGGTATTTTCTGGCTGAAATTGAGGGACCTGAGCAAAAATCTGATTCAGAGGCTGACAAAGGACTGCAGATGCTGTTGGATTCTGACCTCCCTGCATTCGAAGTGGATTTTCTAGAGCTACGGAACTTCAAATGGCGCGCTCTCAATTGCGTTGGAAAGTAGATATCCAGGACTTTTCAGAAATATATAATAGTCCATACTTTGCTCGTGTTTTGATGATGTAAAATGGCATCAAAACGCCAGCTCTCTGCCCTTTTCTAGTGTCAAAATGCCAGAACTGGCATAAAAGTTGGAGTTAAATGCCCAAACTGGCATAAAAGCTGGAGTTTAACTCCAGGAATAGCCTATGCACGTGAAAGCTCCAATACTCAGCCCAAGCACACACCAAGTGGGTCCCAGAAGTGGATTTCTGCACTACCTATCTTAGTTTACTCATTTTCTGTAAACCTAGGTTACTAGTTGAGTATAAAAACTACTTTTAGAGACTTATTTTGTACCTCATGACATTTTCATGTTTTACATTGTATCTCTACGGCATGAGTCTCTAAACTCCATTGTTGGGGGTGAGGAGCTCTACTGTGTCTCGATGGATTAATTCAATTACTACTGTTTTCTATTCAATCACGCTTGCTTCCGTTCTAAGATATTCATTCGACTTAAACATGATGAATGTGATGATCCGTTACACTCATCACCATTCTCAACTTATGAACGCATGCCTGACAACCACCTCCGTTCTATCTTAGATTGAATGTGTATCTCTTAGCCTTCATTTCGAAAGATCGGAGTCTTCATGGTATAAGCTAGGATTATTGGCGGCTATTCCTGGGATCCGGAAAAGTCTAAACCTTGTCTGTGGTATTCCGAGTAGGATCTGGGAAGGGATAACTGTGACGAGCTTCAAACTCGCAAGTGTTGGGCATAGTGACAGACGCAGAAGGATCACTGGATTCTATTGCAACATGATCGAGAACCGACAGATGATTGGCCGTGCGGTGACAGCACACATGCACCATTTTCACTGAGAGGATAGGAAATAGCCATTGACGACGGTGACACCCTACACACAGCTTGCCATGGAAGGAGCCTTGCCTGCGTGAAGAAGAAGGCAGTAGGAAAGTAGAGATTCAGATGACAGAGCATCTCCAAAACACCAACCTGTTCTCCATTATTGAATCACAAGTACCTTTTATTTCATGCTCTTTTATTTAATTGCAAACAAAACCCTTTTCATTGATAATCTCCTAACTAAGAGTTACAAGGTAACCATAGCTTGCTTCAGGCCGACAATCGTTGTGGGATCGACCCTTACTCACGTAACGTATTACTCTGACGACCCAGTGCACTTGCTGGTCAGTTATGCGGAATTGCAAGTGTGATTGCAATTTCGTGCACCACGACCGCATGCCCTGTGTGCATTTGCACACCAACCCCTTTCCTAAAAAAAAAGGGACAAGACACATACGCGCGAGCGCACACCCTCTGTGCGCCTGCACAGCCTAACCACACCTTTCTAGTCGCAGCGACTGCACCCCTTGTGCGATTGCACACCATCCCTCTTTTCTCCTTCTGTGTGAGCACACACCTCTCGTGTGTCTGCACAGGTTGTGTTTCACCTTCTGCTCGCAGCGCCCGCACAACCTTGTGTGTGCGCATAACCTTTCTTTCCTCCTTGTGTGCGTCTGCACACGACCTTGTGCGTCCGCACAGGTCGCTTTTCGAACGTTAGTTCGAAAAGAAAGGTGTGTCGCGCTTCATCTTCCAAAACACGCCTTTCCATCCCGTTTTCTTTTCTCTGCATCTACACCACCAACCACCGCTCCCAACAGCCTCCTTCCTCCGCAACCTCCCTCCGACAACCTCCACGCTGCCGCCATCATACCTTCCCTCTCTCTCTCCCTTCCTTTTCCTTCTTCTCCATCTTCTTCCCTCTCCCTCATCTCTGCTACCACGCATCAGCGCCAGCCCTCAGGCCGTGCCTCTCTGCTCTGATAGACGCTGCTAGCAGCGGTGAGCTTCTGTACCGTCGCGATCATCAATCACCCCCATATGCTTCCTTTCTTCTCTTTTACATTCTAGGTTTCATTTCTGTGCTGTTTTGTCCCCTTCTCTTCTGTTTCATTATGCTGCTTTTGTTTATTTCTGCTTTTAATTTTTGCTTTAGAATTTAGGTGGTTTGAGGTTAGATGACTTGTGATTTCTATATTAGATATGTGATGCTAGCTGATTTTGGTGAATAATGTTGCTGAGACTAAGTGCTGTATTATCTGGCTGTGACTGCTACCACGTCTAGTGAACTGTGATTGCTGCTCCTTATTTTTGCACATAATATGCTCGTAAAAATGCCTAATTGGATTTTTGACCCCATTTTTTTGTGCCTGATCAACATAAAATTTTCATTTTCTTCCAATTGGCATGTTTACTTCAAACTTGTGCAGTTTTCTGCTGTTTTTGAAATGCTGCCTGCGATGATTAATGCACTTTGAATTCATGTTGAAATATCAAACTAAACTTCATTTTGACTTCCGATTTTCTTGTTTGATACCAATCCTGCTGTGCTTATCATCCTATAATAATTAACCTGTACTTATGCACTCATTTTTGTTCTTGAAACCAATTGGATTGCAATGAATGGTTTTCAACCTTGTATTTGGTAGTTGTAAGTGCATAGCCGGTTGATTGACTGCATGATGTACTACCTGCCCTGTTTTTGTTCCATGCCAAACAGAATTTGAACTTGGAATCTTGAAATTTGTTTGGTACCTTTTCCAGCAGTACATATAGCGTATATTTTGTGAATTGACCAAGTGCCTATTCATGTACGTCTAACATCAATGACATTATGCATAGCAACTCGTTCAATTCTATTTTTTCTTTTTTTGAGCAATACAATTTGTTTTTCAATGGAATATTGCTTTGGGCAAGAAGTTATGTATGTGTGCTTATCAGTTATCTTTTCAGCATGAATAGGTACATGCTTTCACTGCGACCTTGATTATTGCTCTTTATGCCAAGTTTTGTAAACCTTCCAAGTTCTAATGCAAAAGTGCAATAATCATTGTCTGTTAATTCAATTCACTTGCATTAATACACCTAAGTCCTATGTATGCTCTAATTGTTGATCACTCATTGATTTGTCGCTTAGGTTACTTGATCTTGGGCAAACACATTTCTTTTATTTCTTCTTCTTTTTGAACAGTTGATTGTTTTTACACATGTTTTTCCTGGATTGAGTGTTTGTTTATTCTGATGGCTCTTATTTGAATTATTTGATCATATCCTTCTTCCTTTTATGATTCCGTATCTGTTTTTCCTGAATTGTATCCTATTGTTTATCCTTTTTCAGGATGCGTCGAAAGGGGAAGGAGAAACCCAATCCTTTGGCTCGTGCTCCTCCTACACCCCCAGCACTCAACCTGAAGTATTTATAAATGCTGAAGCCCAAGAACAATATAAGAAAATAGAAAGCAAAGGCTTTCACTATGAGTGAAAGCTTAACTTGCTTGAGAAATATGCGAATACAATTTTCAACAGACTTGATTTTTATCATTAGGAATTCGTAAAATTTGATCCCGTGGAAGTTAATGAACACCAGATCAAAGAATTTTACGCAAGTTAATGCCCCCACTGTCTTTCTCAGAGTTGTCACTCTGGACACCTCTGATACTGCTTTAGAGGCACTCCTAGGCATCCCGCATATTCCTAAGGCTCGTGATGCTTATCCTCAGATAATGAAAGATCTATTATCGGGCGAGCTATCTCTAGACATCATTCTGAGAAAGATTGACACACCTAAGGCCAGATGGGAGTACAGTAGGGGAGAAAATTTGGTCCCTCAGAGCATTGCATGCACAGACCTTAACTTGGAGGCGAGGATTTGGCAGCAGATCATCGCCGACTATATTCTTTCGAGCACACATGCCACACACATCCTGGTCAGAGTGGTAGTCCTTTTCTGGGCCATTCTGGAGGGGAAGAAGATTTCTGTTCTTTCCCTCATCAGAGATTCGATGTGGAAGGTAACACAGCAACTGAGGTATAACATTTCCTTTCCATCGTTGATCACCAAGTTAGCCACTCTGTCTGGGGTGGAGAGACGTCAGACCGATCGGATGTCTGTCCTAATAAGCAAGCAACCATTCCTTCTGTACGGTGACTATGACAGACCGCCACTGAAGAAGAGGAAGATTACTGAGCCTCCATCGTCATCAGTAGAGCCATCAGCACCACCAGCACCTCCTGTGCCCACACCCCGACTCCAGACGCATTATGAGCTGGGTCGGGAGATTTTGCAGACTTTACATCGCATTGAGCGCCGCAACGCTCGCCGCTTCCAGTGGATAGTGGCGAAGTTTGATGGTCGTGATCCTGGGCCACCTCCTCCAGACACACCAGAGCCTGAGCCTGCAGATCACATGATTGAGGAGCCGCCAGCTGTAGCTTAGCCAATTATTGAGACCACGTCCGAGCTAGCTGGGCAGACATCTGAGGAGCATAGACCCAAGCCCGCCGGCCGTCAGTCCACCGACATCATTGTCTACCAGCGTCATCACAACCCACCTCCGCCAGGCGGTGGAGCTTCATAGAGTTGATCACCCTGGTCCATTCTTGGCACGGAGGACCGTGCTTCATCTAAGTGTGGGGGAGGATCTTCTATTTTTGGGTGTACATACTCTCTTCCAAACACTTGTCATTTAGTTAATTTAGTCTTTATTATGCTTTTGTGGATATTTATAGTACTTTGACTATTGCACTTCTATTTTGGTATATATATACATTTTACAATTGATATTGCATGGTACATAGTATAGATGTGGATTGTGATTGGATGTTGTGAATAGTTATGCCTAGCTCATTTAGATCCTAATTATTCATGTTACCTTTCTGCTTGCTGAAAATTAGGTGAAGAACTAGGAAATTTTGAAAAATTTTGCATCCATCACATGATACATGCATATAGGAAATAATTTTGGTGAAAAACAACAATTTTTCCAAGAATTTTATTTCAAGGGCATGCTATTGAATTGATTTGAATATTGTTTTCAAACTTGCTTGAATAATTTTTTTTTTATGGAACATAGAAGAGTAAAGAACAAATACATTGTGAGTTTTGAGCTTGAATGAGTGGTTACGCATTTTAACCACTAATTTTGTTCATTGTGTGATGTATCTCTTCTATGATTGTAATCTTGGTTTTGCTTGATTCTTTATTTCCTATGATTGATGTTTTGAATTATATTGAGCATGATTGAGGCCATTGATGGTGTTTTTGTGGAAAAATAAATTTCCAACACACAAATCCAACCGGCAAGTATACCGGGTCGCATCAAGTAATAATAACTCACTTAGAGTGAGGTCGATCCCACAGGGATTGATGGATTAAGCAATTTTAGTGGGTGATTAGTTTAGTCAAGCTAATATTGGTGAGTGAGATTTGTTGCAGCAGAATGTAAATAGCAGTGAACTTAAATTGCAGAAAGTAAAGTGGCAGGAAACTTAAAGAGCAAGAAAAGTAAATTGGCAAAATCTTAAATGACAAGAAATGTAAATTGCATCAAATGTAAAGGGGATTGGGTTCAGGGAATTTAAAATTCAACAAGAAAATATAAAGAGCAATCAAACAGAGGAGTAAAAGATGAAATAAGTGTAGCAGATTTAAACAGAAATGGAAAATTGCTTGAAGAAGCAGCACAGAATGTAATTAAGCTCAATTGTGAAATTTAAAGAGACAAGTGAGGATCTCAGGGAATTAATGAGACTAGAAAACAAGTCTAGATCTCAATTCCTTCCTTGATCCAACAGAGAAGCAATTTGAAAAAGAAACTGAGATGGAAGCAGTAAAGAAAACTCAGATTCAATGCAGAAGAAGAACAAAGAGATTTCAGATCAAGTGAAACAGAATTCCTTCAATTCTTGATCCAAAATTCAAACAGAAATGAAAACTAAGACGAGAGAACTCTCAATTCCTAATACTCCCTAGTGTGCTAGCCTCCTTTACAAAGATGGAAATGATGCCTTATATAGGCTTTACAAAATAAAAAAAATGAAAATGAAATTAAAACAAATTACAAAAATGAAAATCCTAATTTAATTGATCCATGTGCCTTTGAGTGATGATGTGGGCTTTGCTTGCTTTGGATTTGAGGAGAAATGGGTTTGGTTGGCCTTGATTCAATTTGGTGAGCAATTGAATTAAAATGGAATTTTGGCCCATGTTGCTCCCAGGAGGCTGCCCTGCCCTTGTGGAGGGCAGGGCAGAAAATTGGTGCATGGTGCGGATGATTGGTGCAGGCTGGTGCGGCCTTGGTGCGTGAGATGCTGCCCTGCCCGCGCCAAGGGCAGGGCAGGAAAAGTTGGTGCGCCACGGTGCGTGCTTGGTGCTGCCAGGATCGAGAATTGGTGCGCCAGACTCAGAAATTGGTGCGCCAGAAATTTTCCTTGGTGCATGGGATGCTGCCCTGCCCTCGCGGAGGGCAGGGCAAGAAATTTTGGTGCTGCCAGGATTGAGCTTGGTGCGCCAGATGCTGCCAGGAACATGCCATGGTGCGCTTGTGTGCGCCAAGCCTAAGCCTTTACTTCCTAGAGGTCTTGTGTTCGAAACTTGGTGGAGGAAGTTGTTGCAATTTTTCCTTGAATTTTCATGAAGAAAACACGACATTGCCCTCCAAGAGGGCATTCTGCTCTCCTTGAGGGCAGACTTCCTTGGTTTCCTTGTGTCTCCCTCTTCGAGCCTTGATGGAAGCATTTTTGTTTATTTTTGCTTGTTTTTGGCCCTTAAAGATGCCTTTCGTTCCTGCCTCAATTGTACGCCAAATATGGATTGCTATATATCGTTGGAAAGCTCTGAATGTCAGCTTTCCAACGCAACTGGAAACACATCAATTGGACATCTGTAGCTCAAGTTATAGCCCTTTGAAGGAGGCATGGTCATGCTGTGAGCGCCCAGATTTTACCTTAGCGAAATTCTTGCTTCCAATCCTCAATGTGCATCACGATTCTGCCCTGCCCTTGGCAAGGGCAGGGCAGTGTGCGTGCTGGCTGCTTCCTTCCTTGATTTGGTCATGGGCCACGCTTTTAAAAGCGTGGCCTAAGGCTCCAAAGTGTACCCCAACTTCAAAGTGTACCCCAAAGCTCTTTTTTTCTCCTTTTTTTGTGCTTCTTTGCTTCTTTTTCTTCTTATTTCCTACAAGATTTATAAAATTAAAATATCAAGAAAATATATCATTTAAGTACAAAAAGCATTCAATATTTATGCACAAATCATCAATTTCTTGTATGAAAAAGCATAGAAAATGGGTATATGATGACATGTCATCAGCCATCTTTGATAGAAGCTTACTTTTCCCATATAGCCTACCCTTTGCATTTACCATTGTTGAACCCCTTTGAGCTTTATTTACCCCATTGTTCTTGATTTTAGCACATCACAACCATAAGCAGAAAACCATGAATTACCATGGATTGTATCCTTAATTAGCTTAGGTTGGAGAAGCGTGTTTCATTTAAGTATGGGGGAATATTGGGGAACATTGGTAGTGATTGAAAATATTACTTTTGGGTACTTATTGAAAATCTTGGGAAATGGGTGCATTCATGTATGAGCTAATTGATGCATGAAAACTTATCTCTCAACAAATTTCCCTTCGGCAAGTATACCGAATTATCGTCAAGTAAAAATTTACAATAGAGTGAGGTCGAATCCCACAGGGATTGATTGGTCAAGCAACTTCAGTTGGGAGAGTATGCTAGTTGAGCTAAATAGAATGTAGTTTGAGAATTGCAGAAAATTAAATGGCGGGAAAGTAAATAGCAGAAAATAAAGTGTAGAATCTTATATGGGGATTTGGGGAAATGAGCATGTAAATAAATTGCAGAAAGTAAAGAGAATGGGTAAGATCAGAAATGAGGAATTCATTGGGCTCATGAGATGTTGTATTCTCCGGATCAAATTCATTTTCATCTCTTCCTCAATCAAAGAATTTATTGATATCCTTGGCAATCTTAAGTGATTGGGTTCCAATTCCTTGGCAACCCAATCTCTCTAAGCTTGAACAATTGCCCAATTCCTTGATTTAATTGCTCATGGGAAGAGATGAAGTGTGGTCACTGATTATACCACATGTATTTACAAATCAAAGTGTTGGGAGGATTACATGTCACTATATCCGCCCAGACCCCAATTTTGTCCAACATGAGAAAGCATTTCTACATGATCTCCTCATCCCTTTTCCAAGGCTCAGAGGAGATCCAATTATGGAGACATTCTTTTCCAAGACAACTAACCAATTGAGTTAAGATCGAAAAACTTTCTAGTAAATCAAAAGAGAAGAGAGAAGAGGAGGAATGAAAACTATAATTGATCCATCAAATTACAACAGAGCTCCCTAACCCAATGAAATGGGTTTAGTTGTTCGTAGCTCTCGAAATGGAAAATGGCAGAAAAAAATACATGCTTAGCTAAAAGTGCAGAAGAGTAAATATACAGAGGATAGTTCTCAAAAGTGCCAAGCTTCTCTATAGTTCAAAACTACTCCTATATATTCTACTTCTCTTGATCTTTTAGTGAGTTCTTCAAGTCTTGGATGTGGGCCTTAAATCTTGAGTTGAAGCAGTTACAACCTTTAGTGGGCTCAGCTTTCAGAAAAGTATGAATTAGGCACGGGCGTTAGTGAAGTTAAGGTTAGGTGACATTGTGGGTTCGAGAACGTTAGTGGCAATCACCTTTTTCACTAACGTTCCAACCCCATATAACGCACGTTAACTCCAACGTTAGTGGCACTAACGTGACCGCTAACGTTGCCTTATGAACCTTCACAAGCGTTTTTGGGACTCACCTTTCCAAATAACATTGCCTTGTGCCCCTTGTCCCTACGTTAGAGTTCACGTTAGTGTAACTAATGTGGGTCTTAACGTGGGTATGCCTCATCTTCGAGAGCGTTAGTGGCACTCACCTTTGTCACTAACGCTCCAAGTGCCCATACTCTTCACGTTAGAGCTCACGTTAACTAAGTTAACGTGGCTACTAACGTGGTAGTAAATGCCATCTCCAACGTTAGTGACAAAGGTGAGTGTCACTAACGTTGGCTCATCAATCTTAGCTCCACATTAATTTTCACGTTAGTGGTCTTAATGTGACCACTAACATGGGCAATGCTAGTTTGATCCAACGTTAGTGACAAAGGTGAGTGTCACTAACATTGGCATTGTTCCTCTCTTCCACGTTAGAGTTCACGTTAACTAAGTTAACGTGACTCTTAACGTGGTTCATTGCCACATTTTGGAACGTTAATGGTGTTCACATTTACCACTAACGTTGGAGCTTTCTTTGTCTCCACGTTAACTACCACGTTAACCTAGTTAACGTGGCAATTAACGTGGGCTTATGATGGCTTCGCAGGCGTTATTGGTGATCACTTTTCTCATTAACGTTGCAAGCTCTTTCCCATTCCACGTTAGTGGTCACATTAACTAGGTTAACGTAGCTACTAACGTGGTTCTTCCTTGCTTCCTTTGTCCTAAAATCAAGCAAATAAAGTGCATCAAAGCTCTAGCCAAAGTTATGAGATTATGCATCATCAATTTGTCATGCAATCCTTGCAAGATTCTCATGAAATCATGTAAAATTCACAATAGTTGCTTGAATCAAGGTGTGAGTGTATTTTCATCCAAAACTTGCCTCATTCTCTAAGAAAATGCATGAAACTACCCTAAAATAGTAAAGAAAAGGTCAGTGAAACTGGCCTAGATGCCCTGGCATCACAACACCAAACTTAAAGCTTGTTTATCCCTAAGCAAGTACTGGAACATAGGAATAATGAATGAAAGAACAAGATGAACAATATAAAAGTAAAAATCCTGGTTTATAGGGTTTCATGCATAGCAACTTAGGTTCATTCCTTTACTAAGTTTCAGGCCTTTATCATGCCCTTGAATACTTGCTTACTTACATCCCTTGAGACTTCCTAGTTGTTGATCCTTCCTTCTTTTGTTTTCTCAAGATTTATTGCTCTTGAGACCTTGGTGTCCAGCACCTCTTTGGGTTACTAAGTGTTCTGTGGCAAGGGTCACTCTTGATAGTGGACTTTTAGCTGATAATCCCGGATTAGTTAATCCAAGTTACCAAGTGATGAGGCACCCCTAAGAGCTTATTCATCCAAGCATATCCCTTGCACATGAACACCACAAACACATGCCTCAATCTTAAAACCCTTGGTGCCTAGCATTGTTTCTTATTATGTTTCTTTCCTTTTCACTTTTATTGCTCTTTCTCTTTTCTTATTGGGATCTTATTATTTAGTTAGTCTCATAGGATGTGTTTCAAGCATAGGATTCAGGATAGATAGTTGCCTTCTTTCCTTGTTTGGTGAACCAACTTAGCTTACTAATCACCCTACCACAAACATTCAGGATTCACTTCACAAAATAACTCCACTCTTGTTCTTATCATAACATTTTCTTTTTGATTAACTTAAAGGGCAAGCATACATGTAAGTAAGATGTAAGTGAACACTAGGGACATTAAGCTCAATAAGCATAGACCTAAGCAATGAAAAACTTAAATGCAGAATTAAAAATCCTAAGATACCATGGAAGCATATTCTATTTCATACACGATTTTCCTTATTTAAAGCTTTAAAAAAGATTGAACTAAGAAGGAACTCCACCACCTTTTAGTCATGGGGATGCCTGAGTTCTTCTGCTTCCTTGTTTTCTTTTTGTCCACTTTGTTTACTTGTGCTTCCTCTCATCCGATTCATTCTGGCTATTTTCCAATCTTCTAGTGCCTTCCTTACTGACTCATGACTCTTTTCGGCTCTTTCGCGTTCCACTCGTGCTAATTCATCCTTTATATCCTCATATTTTGTGATCCCAAGATGCAATACAGGTAGTTATCCAACCAAGTACCCAAGCCTGGCTTGGGTATTTACATGATATCCAATTTTTACTCATGTAAACTCCTTCTGAAAATGCTCTGTATTCATCAAAAAGATCTGCCTGTTCTCTTTGTTTCCTATGCATCTCATGAATGTGTGCACCTTGATGTGCTTGGATGTTGATAAGCTTTTGGATGGCTTCTTGTTGTTGATCTTGCTTTTGGTTCAGGTTATGGAAGGACTCACTCCATTGTCTCCATTGTTCCAATTGCTATTCCATCAACTGTTTTTGCCATTTCCCTTGTTGATTCATCCATTTAGAGAGTGATTCTTCTTGACGGTCCATTATTTGCATTTGAAGCTCCTTTTGTGCACCTTGATTCTCCATGTATTGTTTAGATAAGGTATCAATAGCCTCTTGTAATTGGTGCATGCCTAAGGTGGCTGGGGCTTGCTCCTGTGGATGTTGTCCTTCCTCAGCTTTATGGGCTGGCCTCTTTCTTACCCTTTGTTGAGGTAGGGGAGTTGCGGCAGCATGCATCCGACGATAAGTGATTGGAAGGCCGACCTTTATCCACTCGGGGTTTCCATCCTCGAACACCACCCTAGCCTTGTTGCAAAGACGGAGAATAGTGCTGGGATAACTCAACCTTCCTCCAAAATCACTCTTCTCAGCAAGCTTCCGAATGCCTTGGGTTTGAGCTCATGAACCTTGATTTCTCATCCCTTCATTATGCATTGCACCATTGTTGCTCTCTTAAAGTTTACCTCTGAGTTGTTTCCGGCTGGGAGGATGGATCTCCTTACAATTTCAAACCAACCCTTAGCCTCAGGAAGGAGGTATCCTCTTTTTATAAATCTGGGTTTCCCATTGGGGTCTCTGTCCCAATCTACTCCTTGCATACATATATCTTTTATAATCTGGTCGTGGTTGGGGTTGTTATCCATTCTTGAGTGATAGCTCTCTTCTGCAAAGGGTATGGTTCGTAGCTTTAGCACTCTCATGATGCTCATGGGACTAAAATCCATCATGACCCCTCTTACGAAACTTGTATAGGATTCATCTGCCTTATCATGTCTAATTGCATCTGCATAAAACTCTCTTACCAGAGTTGCGTTCACCCTTGTAATCGGATCGGTGAGGAGCTCCCATCGATGCTTTTTTCACCTTCTCTGTGATTTCCGGGCACTCAGTTTGTGTGACTTGAAAGCCTAATTCACATATGATTTCTTTGTCAGCCATCCACCCAAATTGTAGTGCATGGTAAAAGGTTCTAAATTTCTTTTCATCAAAAGAAGGCTGCTTTATAGGTTCTTTCCCTTTTCGTCTCTTAGAGCTTGATGATGCCATGCAAGATAGTTGATGTGTTTGTTACACAGAAGATGGCTAGGAGGGTGTGTGTGAGACTTTTGGTGGATGATGAAAGGTCTGTGTTCAAGGAGAGGAATGAGAGTAAGAAGTGTGTACGGAGAGGTTGTGTGAAGGGGTTGGTAGGTGAAATTGTGATCATCAACAATGGCTCCAAAGACTTGGTGCTCTCAAACATGAATCACACTTTGTCACAACTCCGCACAACTGACCAGCAAGTGTACTGGGTCATCCAAGTAATACCTTACGTGAGTAAGGGTCGATCCCACAGAGATTGTTGGTATGAAGCAAGCTACGGTCATCTTGTAAATCCCAGTCAGGCAGATTCAACTATATTAAGAAATTATAGTAAATAAAAGTAAATAAAATAGGATAGAGTTACTCAAGTAATTCAATGGCAGGAATTTCAGACAAGTGTATGGAGGTGTTGTGTTCCCTCTGGATCCCTGCTTTCCTACTGCTTTTATCCAATCTTTATCACTCCTTTCTATGGCAAGCTGTATGTAGGGCATCACCGTTGTCAATGGCTACATCCCATCCTCTCAGTGAAAATGGTCCAAATGCTCTGTCACAGCACGGCTAATCATCTGTCGGTTATCGATCATGTTGGAATAGAATCCCTCGATTCTTTTGCGTTTGTCATCACGCCCAACAATCGCGAGTTTGAAGCTCGTCACAGTCATTCAATCCCGGAATCCTACTCGGAATACCACAGACAAGGTTAGACTTTCCGGATTCCCATGAATGTCGCCATCAATTCTAGCTTATACCACGAAGATTCTGATTAAGGAATCCAAGAGATATGCGCTCGGTCTAAGGTAGAACGGAAGTGGTTGTCCGTCACGCGTTCATAGGTGAGAATGATGATGAGTGTCATGGATCATCACATTCATCATGTTGAAGTGAAACGAATATCTTAGAATAAGAATAAGTCGAATTGAATAAAAAATAGTAGTAATTGCATTGAAACTTGAGGTACAGCAGAGCTCTACACCCTTAATCTATGGTGTGTAGAAACTCCACCGTTGAAAATGCATAAGTGATGAAGGTTCAGGTATGGCCGAATGGCCAGCCCCCAAAACGTGATCAATAGTCTTCTTAGATGAATAATAAAATTAAAACTGAGACCAAAGATGTAACGTGGTCAAAAGACAACTAGTACAATAGTAAAATGTCCTATTGATACTAGACTAGCTACTTGGGTTTACAGAAGTAAGTAATTGATGCATAAATCCACTTCCGGGGCCCACTTGGTGTGTGCTTTGGCTGAGCTTGATCAATCCATGAGCTGAGGCTTCTCTTGGAGTTAAACACCAAGTTGTAACGTGTTTTGGGCGTTCAACTCTGGTTCGTGACGTGTTTTTGGCGTTTGACTCCAGAATACAGGATGGAACTGGCATTGAGCGCCAGTTTACGTCATCTAATCTCAAACAACGTATGGACTATTATATATTTCTGGAAAGCTCTAGATGTGTACTTTCCAACGCCATTGAGAGCGCACCATTTGAAGTTCTGTAGCTCCAGAAAATTCATTTCGAGTGAAGGAAGGTCAGATTCCAACAATATCAGTAGTCCTTTGTCAGCCTCATATCAGAGTTTTGCTCAGGTCCCTCAATTTCAGCCAGAAAATACTTGAAATCACAGAAAAACACACAAACTCATGGTAAAGTCTAGAAATGTGAATTTAGCATAAAAACTAATGAAAATATCCCTAAAAGTAACTAGATCATACTAAAAACTACCTAAAAGCAATGCCAAAAAGCGTATAAATTATCCGCTCATCACAACACCAAACTTAAATTGTTGCTTGTCCCCAAGAAACTGAAAATCAATTAGGATAAAAAGAAGAGAATATACTATAAATTCCAAAATATCAATGAATATTAATTCTAATTAAATGAGCGGGACTTGTTGCTTTTTGCTTCTGAACAGTTTTGGCATCTCACTTTGTCCTTTGAAGTTTATAATGATTGGCATCTCTAGGAACTTAGAATTTTAGATAGTGTTATTGATTCTCCTAGTTAAGTTTGTTGATTCTTGAACACAGCTACTTTTATGAGTCTTGGTTGTGGCCCTAAGCATTTTGTTTTCCAGTATTACCACCGGATACATAAATGCCACAGACACATGACTGGGTAAACCTTTTCAATTTAGCCGCTTAGGCCTGGATTTATTTCCTTGGGCCCTCCTATCCATCGATGCTCAAAGTCTTGGATCCTTTTTACCCTTGCCTTTTGGTTTTAAGGGCTATTGGCTTTTTCTGCTTGCTTTTTCTTTTTCTTTCTATTTTTTTCCGCCATTCTTTTTCGCAAGCCTCTGCTTTTTCTCTGCTTTTTCTTGCTTCAAGAATCAATTTCATGATTTTTCAGATTATTAATTACATTTCTCTTTGTTCATCATTCTTTCAAGAGCCAACAATTTTAACATTCATAAACAACAAGATCAAAAATATGCAGTGTTCAATCATTCATTCAGAAAACAAAAAGTATTGTCACCACATCAATATATTTAACTAAATTCAAGGATAAATTTAAAATTCATGTACTTCTTGTTCTTTTGAATTAGAAACATTTTTCATTTAAGATAGGTGAATGATTAATGGAATTATTCATAACTTTAAGACATAGTTACTAAATACTAATGATCATGAAGTAGAGACACAAAACATAAACAAACATATAGCATAAAAATCGAAAAATAGATAAATAAGAACAAGGAATGAGTCCACCTTAGTGGCGTCTTCTTCTTGAAGGACCAATGATGTCCTTAAGCTCTTCTATGTCTCTTCCTTGCCTTTGTTGCTCCTCCCTCATTGCTCTTTGATCTTCTTTAATTTCATGAAGAATGATGGAGTGCTCTTGATGTTCCACCCTTAATTGATCCACATTATAACTCAAATCTTCTAAAGAAGTGTTGAGTTGTTCCCAATAGTTGTTGGGAGGAAAGTGCATCCCTTGAGGCATCTCAGGGATTTCTTGATGATGAGCTTCCTCATGCATCTCTTGAGATCCGTGGATGGTCTCTCTTGTTTGCTCCATCCTCTTCTTGGTGATGGGCTTATCCTCCTCAATGGAGATGTCTCCTTCTATGATAACTCCAACTGAGTAACATAGATGGCAAGGAATTGTTGAGTTGTTCCCAATAGTTGTTGGGAGGAAAGTGCATCCCTTGAGGCATCTCAGGGATTTCTTGATGATGAGCTTCCTCATGCATCTCTTGAGATCCGTGGATGGTCTCTCTTGTTTGCTCCATCTTCTTCTTGGTGATGGGCTTATCCTCCTCAATGGAGATGTCTCCTTCTATGATAACTCCAACTGAGTAACATAGATGGAAAATAAGATGAGGAAAAGCTAGCCTTGCCAAGGTAAAGGGCTTTTCAGCTATTTTGTAGAGTTCAAGGGAGATGACTTCATGAACTTCTACTTCCTCTCCATTCATGATGTTATGAATCATGATGGCCTAATCCACAGTAACTTCAGATCGGTTGCTAGTAGGGATGATAGAGTGTTGGATGAACTCCAACCATCCTCTAGCCACAGGCTTAAAGTCCAGTCTTCTCAGTTGAACTGGCTTGCCCCTTGAGTCTCTTTTCCATTGAGCTCCTTCCACACATAAGTCCACGAGGACTTGCTCCAACCTTTGATTAAAGCTGACCCTTCTAGTGTAGGGGCGTTCATCTCCTTGCATCATGGGCAAGTTGAATGCCAACCTCACATTTTGCGGACTAAAATCTAAGTATTTCCCCCGAACCATTGTAAGATAATTCTTTGGATTCAGGTTCACACTTTGATCATGGTTCCTAGTGATCCATGCATTGGCATAGAACTCTTGAACCATTAAGATTCCGACTTGTTGAATGGGATTGGTCAGAACTTCCCAACTTCTTCTTTGGATCTCATGTCGGATCTCCGGATACTCATTATTCTTGAGCTTGAAAGGGACCTCAGGGATCACCTTCTTCTTGGCCACAACATCATAGAAGTGGTCTTGATGGGCTCTGGAGATGAATCTTTCCATCTCCCATGACTCGGAGGTGGAAGCTTTTGTCTTCCCTTTCCCTTTTCTAGAGGATTCTCTGGCCTTAGGTGCCATCAATGGTTATGGAAAAATAAAAAAAAGCTATGCTTTTACCACACTAAACTTAGAATATTGCTCGCCCTCGAGCAAGAGATGAAAGAAGAGAAGAAGAAGAAGAAGAAAATATGGAGGAGAGGGGGAGAGGTGTATTCGGCCAAGAAGGAGAAGAGAGGGATGTGTTGTGTGAAAATGAAGAAGAATGGAGGGGTTTATATAGTGAGGGGAGAGGGAGTAGGTTCGGCCATTTAGGGTGGGTTTGGGTGGGAAAGAAATTTGAATTTTGAAGGTAGGGTGGGGTTTATGGGGAAGAGTGGATGGATGTGAGTGGTGAAGGGGGTGATTGGGAAGAAAAATTGAGGTGATTGGTGAAGGGTTTTGGGGAAGAGTGTTTATTGGAAAGAGAGGATGAATGTTGAGAAGAGGGGAGAATATGGTAGGTGGGGATCCTGTGGGGTCCACAGATCCTGAGATGATCCTGTGGGGTCCACAGATCCTGAGGTGTCAAGGATTTACATCCCTGCACCAATTAGGCATGTAAAAATGCCTTTCCATGCAATTCTGGCGTTTAAACGCTGAAGTGATGCATGTTCAGGGCGTTCAACGCCCATGTGCAGCATGTTTCTGGTGTTGAACGCCAGTTCCATGCTTGTTTTTGGCTTTCAGCGCCAGCTCTCCTCAGGGTGCATTCCTGGTGTTTGAACGCCTAGGTGTTGCTTGTTTTTAGCATTCAGCGCCAGATCCATGCTCTGTTCTGGCGTTGAACACCAGCCAGATGCTCCCTACTGGCATTTAAATGCCAGTAAGTCCTTCCTCCAGGGTGTGATTTTTCTTCTGCTGTTTTTGATTCTGTTTTTAATTTTAATATTTTTTTTCGTGACTCCACATGATCATGAACCTAATAAAAGAATAATAAAATAAAAAATAAAATTAGATAAATAAAAATTGGGTTGCCTCCCAATAAGCGCTTCTTTAATGTCAATAGCTTGATCGTGGGCTCTCATGGAGCCTCACAGGTGATCAGGTCAATATTGTATAGTCCCAACACCAAACTTAGAGTTTGGTTGTGGGAATTTAACACCAATCTTAAAGTTTGGTTGTGGCCTCCCAACACCAAATTTAGAGTTTGATTGTGGGGGCTCTGTTTGACTCTGTACTAAGAGAAGCTCTGCATGCTTACTCTCCCTTGTTACAGAAGGATAGCCATGTACCTTAAACACAAGGTAGTCCCCATTCAATTGAAGGACTAATTCTCCTCTGTTAACATCTATCACAGCTTCCACTGTGGCTAGGAAAGGTCTTCCAAGGATGATGCATTCATCCTCCTCATTTCTAGTGTCTAAGATTATGAAATCAGCAGGGATGTAAAGGTCTTTAACCTTTACTAACATGTCCTCTACTAATCCATAAGCTTGTCTTACTGACTTGTCTGCCATCTGTAATGAGAGTGTGGATCAATTGTAATGAGAATAAGGCAGGCTGTACCTCAATGATCCCCAGCTTCTCCATTATAGAGAGTGGCATAAGATTTCTGCCTGACCCTAGGTCACACAGAGCTTTCTCAAAGGTCATGGTGCCTATGGTATAGGGTATTAAGAATTTCCCAGGATCTTTTTTCTTTTGAGGTAAAGTTTGTTGAACCCATGTATCTAGCTGAACCCATGTATCTAATTCACTAATGAGCAAGGGAGGTTCACCTTCCCAAATCTCATTACCAAACAACTTAGCATTCAGCTTCATGATAGCTCCTAGATATTGAGCAACTTGCTCTCCAGTTACATCTTCATCCTCTTCATAGGAAGAATAGTCTTCAGAGCTCATGAATGGCAGAAGGAGATTTAATGAAATCTCTATGGTCTCTATATGAGCCTCAGATTCCTTTAGGTCCTCAATAGGGAACTCCTTCTTGCTTGAGAGGCATCCCGTGAGGTTTTCCTCATTGGGATTCACGTCCTCTCTTTTCTCTCTAGGTTCGGCCATGTTGACTATGTCAATGGCCTTGAACTCTCTTTTTGGATTCTCTTCAGTATTGCTTGGGAGAGTACTAGGAGGGGTTTCAGTGATTTTCTTACTCAGCTGGCCCACTTGTGCTTCCAGATTTCTGATGGAAGACCTTGTTTCATTCATGAAACTAAAAGTGGCCTTAGACAGATCAGAGATTAAATTTGCTAAGTTAGAGGTATTCTTTTCATAATTCTCTATCTGTTGCTGAGAAGATGATGGATAAGGCTTGATATTGCTGAGCCTATTTCTTCCACCATTATTAAAGTCTTGTTGAGGCTTTTGTTGATCCTTCCATGAGAAATTTGGATGATTTCTCCATGATGAATTATAGGTGTTTCCATAAGGTTCACCTATATAATTTACCTCTGCTATTGTAGGGTTTTCAAGATCATAAGCTTCTTCTTCAGAAGATGCCTCTTTAGTGCTGTTGGATGCATTTTTCCATCCATTAAGACTTTGAGAAATCATGTTGACTTGCTGAGTCAACACTTTGTTCTAAGCCAATATGGCATTCAGAGCATCAATTTCAAGAACTCCCTTCCTTTGAGGCGTCCTATTATTCACGAAATTCCTCTCAGAAGTGTACATAAATTGGTTATTCGCAACCATGTCAATAAGTTCCTGAGCTTCTGCAGGCGTTTTCTTTAGGTGAATGGATCCACCTGCAGAGTGGTCCAGTGACATCTTGGAAAACTCAGATAGACCATAATAGAATATATCTAATATGGTCCACTCTGAAAACATGTCAGAAGGACACTTTTTGGTCATCTGCTTGTATCTTTCCCAAGCTTCATAGAGGGATTCACCATCTTTTTGCTTGAAGGTCTGAACATCCACTCTAAGCTTGCTCAGCTTTTGAGGAGGAAAGAA
>NC_029776.3:41078402-41078589 GCF_000817695.3 Arachis duranensis | reverse complement strand
TTGTCTCTTACAGCAAAAGGGAAAAGTATGAGCCTGTAGACTTCAGGATCTACTCCATTTGTCTTAATAGTCTCACAAATCTGCAAGAACTCAGTTCAAAACTGGTAAGGATCTTCAGATGGAAGTCCATGAAACTTGTAGTTCTGTTGCATTAGAGCAACTAATTGAGGTTTCAGCTCAAAATTGT
>NC_029776.3:41074857-41078208 GCF_000817695.3 Arachis duranensis | reverse complement strand
TAATTTAGCTTCTCTTAGTTTCCTCTTCAGAGTCCTTTCAGGTTCAGGATCAGCTTCAATAAGAGTTCCTTTTTCCTTATTCCTTCTCATATGAAAGAGAAGAGAACAAGAAAAGAAGAGGAATCCTCTATGTCACAGTAAAGAGGATCCTTATTATTAGTAGAAGAAGAAAGGGGATTAGGATTAAGAAGAAGGAATAATCCAAACACAAGAGTAAGGATAGGGGCAGTGATTTGAGATGAGAAGAGGTGAAGAGAAGTGTTAGTAAATAAATAAATAAATAGAAGAAGATGAGAGAGAGAATTCAAAAATTAATTTTGAAAAGGAGTTAATGATTTTTGAAAATTAAAGATGAGATAGAATTAAAATTAAAATTTAAAACAATTAGGTAATTAAAAAGAACTTTTGAAAAGAGGGAGGTATTTTCGAAAATTAGAGAGGGAAAAGTAGTTAGGTGGTTTTGAAAAAGATAAGAAACAAACAAAAAGTCAAATAATTAGTTGGAAAAGATATTAAAATCAAATTTGAAAAGATAAGAAGATAAGAAGTTAGATAAGATATTTTGAAATCAAATTTTTGAAAAAGATAAAATTAAAAAAAAGATATGATAAAAAGATATGATTGAAAAAGATTTAATTTTTAAAATTAAATTTGATTACTTGACTAACAAGAAACTAAAAGATAAGATTCTAGAATTTAAAGATTGAACCTTTCTTAACAAGAAAGTAACAAACTTCAAATTTTTGAATCAATCATATTAATTGTTAGCATAATTTTCAAAAATAAAGATAAAACTAAGAAAAAGATTTTTGAAAAAAATATTTTAAAAGAAAAATTAAATTTTCAAAAATTAAATAAAAAATGAAAAGAATTTGATTTTTGAAAAAGTTTTGAAAAGATAGGATTTTTAAAATTGGAAATTTGACTTGACTTATAAGAAATAGCTAATTTTAAAAATTTTTTGACTAAGTCAACTAAAATTTTCGAAATTTTGAGAGAAAAAAGGAAAAGATATTTTTATGATTTTTGAATTTTTAATTATGAGAGAGAAAAACACAAATATGACCCAAAACATGAAAATTTTGGATCAAAACATATGATGCATGCAAGAACACTATGAATGTCAAGATGAACACCAAGAACACTTTGAAGATCATGATGAACATCAAGAACATATTTTAGAAAAATTTTTGATGCAAAGAAAACATGCAAGACACCAAACTTAGAAATCTTTAATGTTTAAACACTATGAATGAAAAAATGCATATGAAAAACAATAAAAGACACAAAACAAGAAAGCATCAAGATCAAACAAGAAGACTTACCAAGAACAACTTGAAGATCATGAAGAACACTATGAATGCATGAATTTTTGAAAAATGCAAGAATTTTTAAATCATGCAATTGACACCAAACTTAAAACATGACACAAGACTCAAACAAGAAACACAAAATATTTTTGGTTTCTGTTCATACCCTGACCGGGGTCCTCCAACTCGGCAAATCCGCAAGAGGTCCGACCTTGTCCTAAAACTCACACCTAAAGGTCGGACCTCGGACAAAGAGCAAGGAAGGCCCATCAAAAGGAACGCAGCCCAAACCTAAAGGCCGAAAAGGCCTGGGAAAGGCGGTTCCACAAAGATAGAGATAAAACTCCCAAAGATAAGATAAGATAAGAATATCTTATCCAGGGAAGATCACTGCCAAACTACTATAAATACACTGGAGCACCCAGGTATGGCATTCATTCAAAAAAATCTACACATATCTGCTTGGACCCATGCTAACTTAAGCATCGGAGTGTCATTGCAGGTACAACCACCAACCATTCTGCATATCTAGCTCGGGACACCGAATCTCCACCTCGGGCCTCTCAGGGCGACCGAGCTATACGTTTCAGGCAAATCCTCGGAACAGTTTCTATGATTTTATGATTTTTTTATTACTTTTTCGAAAATATTCTTTATGAAAACGAAAAAGAGAAAAAATTTTTGAAAGATTTTTTTGAAAATTTTTGAAATTAAAACAAAAAGAACATTACCTGATCTGAGCAACAAGATGAACCGTTAGTTGTCCAAACTCGAACAATCCCTGGCAATGGTGCCAAAAACTTGGTAGGCGAAATTGAGATCATCAACAATGGCTCCAAAGACTTGGTGCTCTCAAACATGAACCACACTTTGTCACAACTCTGCACAACTGACTAGCAAGTGTACTGGGTCGTCCAAGTAATACCTTACGTGAGTAAGGGTCGATCCCACAGAGATTGTTGGTATGAAGCAAGCTATGGTCATCTTGTAAATCCCAGTCAGGCGGATTCAACTGTATTAAGAAATTATAGTAAATGAAAATAAATAAAATAGGATAGAGTTACTCATGTAATTCAATGGCAGGAATTTCAGACAAGTGTATGGAGGTGCTGTGTTCCTTCTGGATCTCTGCTTTCTTACTGCTTTTATCCAATCTTTGGCACTCCTTTCTATGGCAAGCTGTATGTAGGGCATCACCGTTGTCAATGGCTACATCCCATCCTCTCACTGAAAATGGTCCAAATGCTCTGTCACAGCACGGCTAATCATCTGTCGGTTCTCGATCATGTTGGAATAGAATCCCCTGATTCTTTTGCGTTTGTCATCACGCCCAACTATCACGAGTTTGAAGCTCGTCACAGTCATTCAATCCCGGAATCCTACTTGGAATACCACAGCAAGGTTAAACTTTCCGGATTCCCATGAATGCCGCCATCAATTCTAGCTTATACCACGAAGATTCTGATTAAGGAATCCAAGAGATATACGCTCGGTCTAAGGTAGAATGGAAGTGGTTGTCCGTTACGCATTCATAGGTGAGAATGATGATGAGTGTCACTGATCATCACATTCATCATGTTGAAGTGCAACGAATATCTTAGAATAAGAATAAGTCGAATTGAATAGAAAATAGTAGTAATTGCATTGAAACTTGAGGTACAGCAGAGCTCCACACCCTTAATCTATGGTGTGTAGAAACTCCACCGTTGAAAATACATAAGTGATGAAGGTTCAGGCATGGCCGAATGGCCAGCCCCCAAAACGTGATCAATAGTCTTCTTAGATGAATAATAAAATTAAAACTGAGACAAAAGATGTAACGTGGTCAAAAGACAACTAGTATAATAGTAAAATGTCCTATTTATACTAGACTAGCTACTAGGGTTTACAGAAGTAAGTAATTGATGCATAAATCCACTTCTGGGGCCCACTTGGTGTGTGCTTCGGTTGAGCTTGATCTATCCACAAGCTGAGGCTTCTCTTGGAGTTGAACGGCAAGTTGTAACGTGTTTTGGGCGTTCAACTCTGGTTCGTGACGTGG
>NC_029776.3:41073274-41073839 GCF_000817695.3 Arachis duranensis | reverse complement strand
CCTCTCTACTCACTCCTAAAGAAAGGGAAACCCTTCTCATGGACCCCGGAGTGCGAAAAGGCCTTTCAAGACTTCAAGGAATTCCTCGGGCAGCCACCAATCCTAACCCGACCTCTAAAGGGAGAAGAACTCGTACTATACCTCTCGGTGGGAAATCGAGCAATCGCTTCAGCGTTAATACGAGAAAATGACCAAGGACAACACCCCATATGCTTTGTAAGCAAGGCACTACAAGGGGCCGAATTAAACTATCAGAAGATAGAAAAATTCGCCTACGCCCTAGTGTTCACAGCCCGGAGGCTCCGTCCCTACTTTCAAGCTCACACCATCAAAGTCCGGACAAACCAACCAATGAAACACATCCTCCAAAAAACAGACCTGGCAGGACGAATACTGCAATGGGCGGTGGAACTGTCCGAGTTCGACCTCCACTATGAAACCCGGACTGCCATAAAATCCCAATATCTAGCCGACTTCATCGCAGAATACACTGAGACCCCTGGAACCCCACTCTCGTGGAACCTGTATGTCGACGGGTCCTCAAACAAAACAGGAAGCGGAGCCG
>NC_029776.3:41071976-41072554 GCF_000817695.3 Arachis duranensis | reverse complement strand
CCCGGAGGCAACAACAGAAGTCTCCTCCAAGAAACCTTACAATCTCCCTCCGTGCTAAGAGAGGAAGAAACGCTAAATATATCCAACCAACAGCAAGGATGGATGACCCCCATACTCAACTACCTGAAGTCGGGAACTCTTTCCGCCGAAAGAAAGGAAGCTAAGAGGCTCACGAAAGATGCCCAGAATTATACACTAATTCATGACATATTATACAGAAGAGGATTCTCAAACCCCCTCCTTAGGTGCGTCCCAACCTCAGAAACAAAAAGCGTCCTCGAAGAAGTCCACGGAGGCATGTGTGGAAACCACCTCGGAGTTCGGGCACTATCCAAGAAAGTAGTCCGAGCCGGATTCTACTGGCCGACCTTGCAAAAAGACGCAACGGAATTTGTGAAAATATGCCCCCTGCCAAAAACACGCCAATTTTCACAAGGCACCACCTGATGACCTTATCAGCATCACCGCACCATGGCCCTTCGCAAAATGGGGACTTGACCTACTCGGCCCGTTCCCCCAAGGACCGGGGCAAGTCAAATACCTCATAGTAGGGGTCGACTACTTCACAAAGTGGATCG
>NC_029776.3:41071074-41071915 GCF_000817695.3 Arachis duranensis | reverse complement strand
CGGACAACTCCACACTCTACAACGGGAGAATCGCCATTCCGACTATCTTACGGGATGGAGGCAATGATTCCTATCGAAATAGATGAAGGGTCACCCCGAGTCATCTTCTACAACAAAGAAGGTAACCCACAGGCACAAAGGGAAGAACTCGACCTCCTCCCCGAGGTCCGAGAAAGAGCTCGGATCTGAGAAGAAGCCTTAAAACGGCGAACGGCCCTCAGATACAATCAGAAAGTAATAAAGCGAAGCTTCTCAATTCACAACCTGATTCTAATCCGAAATGACATCGGAACACAAAAGTCGGGAGAAGGAAAGCTAGCTGCAAATTGGAAAGGACCCTACAAGGTAACAGAAGTCTTAGGAACAGGCTATTACAAAGTATCCGACCTAGAAGGCAATGAGTTGCCCAGAGCCTGGCACGCCTGTAATCTAAGACGACTACAGCTAGAAAAATATAACCCGAGGTGTACTCTTTTTCCCTACAGGGTTTTTTAATGAGACACCCGGTCAAGAAAGGCACCCGACCTAGCCAAGGGTAAACACTCTGTAAATATTCTTTCTTTTTTAAATACTAATCAAATTTTTCTCTTTTCTTTCTCCTTCTTCTTCCTCATGATGAAACAAATCCAGAAAAGTACCCCGCCAAGGCGCATTAATTTATGCTCGGCAAAACGCAAAAAATCATTGCCAAGAGACCACACAAGGTCGGCAAAAGATAAAGCGACGAGATTCAGATTAATGTGAGAAGTTATAAAGCAACTCTGAAAAGGCTCAAAAAGCCAAATAAAAGAGGTTACAAAAATAACTTAAAAGGCCGACCAACAACAAGGTCGGACCCAAC
>NC_029776.3:41046072-41070653 GCF_000817695.3 Arachis duranensis | reverse complement strand
AGAAGGGATTGGGCAAGAAGCTTGGATGATGCTCTGTGGGCATACAGAACAACATTCAAGACTCCTATAGGGACCTCTCCATACCAGCTGGTGTATGAAAAAGCCTGTCATCTGCCAGTGGAACTGGAACACAAGACCTACTGGGCAACCAGGTTCCTAAACCTTAATGCTAAGGTAGCTGGAGAGAAAAGATTACTCCATTTGAATGAGTTGGAGGAGTTCAGACTCAATGCTTTCGAAAATGCTAAAATTTACAAGGAGAAAGCAAAAAGGTGGCATGACAGAAAGCTGTCATCTAGAGTCTTTGATCCAGGACAGAGGGTTTTGCTGTTTAACTCTAGGCTCATATTGTTCCCTAGGAAATTGAAATCCTGGTGGAAGGGACCATATGTTATTACAAGTGTGTCACCATATGGATATGTAGAGCTTCAGGATATTGACTCAGACAAAAAGTTCATTGTTAATGGATAGAGAGTCAAGCATTATCTTGAAGGCAATGTTGAGCAAGAATGCTCAAGAATGAGACTAGATTAAAGCTCAGTAAAGTCCAGCTAAAGACAGTAAAGAAGCTATTGCTGGGAGGAAACCCAGCCATTAGCATAAATTAGATGTTTATAACAATTATATGAGTTTATTTCATTTTGTTATTCATTTTTGTTAATACATTTTAGTAAATAATACAAAGAAATGAAGGTTCAGAACATAAAGTAAAGAAATCACAGAGAAAAAGAGCTCACTGGCGTTAAAACGCTAGTAAAGAGGCATTTTGGGCGTTAAACACCAAAATGGCTATCATTCTGGGCGTCTAACGCCAGAAACAACAGCATCCTGTGCGTTCAGAAAAACACCCAGTAACAAAGGATTTCTGGCATTTAACGCCAGCTAGGGTACCTGGCTGGGTGTTAAACGCTCAAAATGGCTACCGGATGGGTGTTAAACGCTAGAATGGCTATCATTCTGGGCGTTTAATGCCAGAACAGTAAGGGGGAGGTAATTTCGTTTCCAATTCAATTTTTTTTGAATTTTCATGTTTTAATTAATATTTTTTTGCATAAAATGTTACAAATATTCATCTTTCAATTTCCATTTCCAAAAATTAATAATTTTATAAATTCTTTTTAATTCTTTTTCAAAACATTTTTAAAACTCATTTATCTTTCCAATTTCTTTCCAAATCTTTTTAATTCATCCATATTATCTTTTAATTCTTAGATGCATTAACAAAAATTTAGATTTCACTTCCTCATGTCTTTTTCATCTCTTTTAAATTTTAAAATCTTATCTTTTTCACATCATGTTTATCTTTCGATCTTTTCTTCTCTAAAAATTCGAACCCACCCTCCTCCCTTTTAAATATACATTCAGCCAACCTTCTTAACCCATTATTCGAATTTTTCTCTCCTTCTATTCTTCTTCTTTCTTTTCTTTTGTTTAAGGATAAGCAAACCTCTAAGTTTGGTGTGATTTTCCGTGATCAAGATCATGGCCCCTAAAGGAAAACAAACCACTCCAAGTGGCAAGAAAGAAAACAATCCAAAACCTTGGATACATGAGAGGTTCTGCACGAAAGAACATGCAGACCATTACTTTAAAATTGTGTGCCAAAGATCAGTGATCCCGGAAGTTAAGTTCAATCTGAAAGAAGATGAATACCCGGAGATCCATGAGCAGATTTGAAATAGGGGCTGGGAAATCCTGGTTAATCTTGAGATACATGTTGAAAGAAACATGATCCATGAATTCTATGCAAATCTGTGGATGACATATAAGCAAATAATGGAGGGGACTGCCTTCCACACCTTTTGGGATGTGGTCAGAGGAAAGGTTATTTACTTCAACCTTGATAAAGTGAGAGAAGTCCTCAAACTTTCTCAACTACAAGATGATCCAAAATCCTTTAATAGGAGAATGGCTAAAGATAAAAACCTGTATCAAGTTCTAGAGGGTATATGCCTCACTAGAACCAAGTGGATAACCAACTCAAAAGGTGTTCCAAACCAACTGAAGAGAGGAGATCTCAAACCAGTTGCTAGGGGCTGGTTGGATTTCATTGGGCGTTTTATACTTCCCACCAGTAACCGCACTGAAGTCACTGTCAAAGAGCAGTAATGATTCACTGTATTATGCAGGGAAAAGAAGTGGAGGTTCATCAGCTGATTCTTTGTGAAATCTACATATTTGCAAACAAGGAATCTGTTCATACCTTGACCGGGGTCCTCCAACTCGGCAAATCCGCAAGAGGTCCGACCTTGTCCTAAAACTCACACCTAAAGGTCGGACCTCGGACAAAGAGCAAGGAAGGCCCATCAAAAGGAACGCAGCCCAAACCTAAAGGCCGAAAAGGCCTGGGAAAGGCGGTTCCACAAAGATAGAGATAAAACTCCCAAAGATAAGATAAGATAAGAATATCTTATCCAGGGAAGATCACTGCCAAACTACTATAAATACACTGGAGCACCCAGGTATGGCATTCATTCAAAAAAATCTACACATATCTGCTTGGACCCATGCTAACTTAAGCATCGGAGTGTCATTGCAGGTACAACCACCAACCATTCTGCATATCTAGCTCGGGACACCGAATCTCCACCTCGGGCCTCTCAGGGCGACCGAGCTATACGTTTCAGGCAAATCCTCGGAACAGTTTCTATGATTTTATGATTTTTTTATTACTTTTTCGAAAATATTCTTTATGAAAACGAAAAAGAGAAAAAATTTTTGAAAGATTTTTTTGAAAATTTTTGAAATTAAAACAAAAAGAACATTACCTGATCTGAGCAACAAGATGAACCGTTAGTTGTCCAAACTCGAACAATCCCTGGCAATGGTGCCAAAAACTTGGTAGGCGAAATTGAGATCATCAACAATGGCTCCAAAGACTTGGTGCTCTCAAACATGAACCACACTTTGTCACAACTCTGCACAACTGACTAGCAAGTGTACTGGGTCGTCCAAGTAATACCTTACGTGAGTAAGGGTCGATCCCACAGAGATTGTTGGTATGAAGCAAGCTATGGTCATCTTGTAAATCCCAGTCAGGCGGATTCAACTGTATTAAGAAATTATAGTAAATGAAAATAAATAAAATAGGATAGAGTTACTCATGTAATTCAATGGCAGGAATTTCAGACAAGTGTATGGAGGTGCTGTGTTCCTTCTGGATCTCTGCTTTCTTACTGCTTTTATCCAATCTTTGGCACTCCTTTCTATGGCAAGCTGTATGTAGGGCATCACCGTTGTCAATGGCTACATCCCATCCTCTCACTGAAAATGGTCCAAATGCTCTGTCACAGCACGGCTAATCATCTGTCGGTTCTCGATCATGTTGGAATAGAATCCCCTGATTCTTTTGCGTTTGTCATCACGCCCAACTATCACGAGTTTGAAGCTCGTCACAGTCATTCAATCCCGGAATCCTACTTGGAATACCACAGCAAGGTTAAACTTTCCGGATTCCCATGAATGCCGCCATCAATTCTAGCTTATACCACGAAGATTCTGATTAAGGAATCCAAGAGATATACGCTCGGTCTAAGGTAGAATGGAAGTGGTTGTCCGTTACGCATTCATAGGTGAGAATGATGATGAGTGTCACTGATCATCACATTCATCATGTTGAAGTGCAACGAATATCTTAGAATAAGAATAAGTCGAATTGAATAGAAAATAGTAGTAATTGCATTGAAACTTGAGGTACAGCAGAGCTCCACACCCTTAATCTATGGTGTGTAGAAACTCCACCGTTGAAAATACATAAGTGATGAAGGTTCAGGCATGGCCGAATGGCCAGCCCCCAAAACGTGATCAATAGTCTTCTTAGATGAATAATAAAATTAAAACTGAGACAAAAGATGTAACGTGGTCAAAAGACAACTAGTATAATAGTAAAATGTCCTATTTATACTAGACTAGCTACTAGGGTTTACAGAAGTAAGTAATTGATGCATAAATCCACTTCTGGGGCCCACTTGGTGTGTGCTTCGGTTGAGCTTGATCTATCCACAAGCTGAGGCTTCTCTTGGAGTTGAACGGCAAGTTGTAACGTGTTTTGGGCGTTCAACTCTGGTTCGTGACGTGTTTCTGGCGTTTGACTCCAGAATGCAGCATGGAACTGGCGTTGAGCGCCAGTTTACATCGTCTAATCTCGAACAAAGTATGAACTATTATATATTTCTGGAAAGCTCTAGATGTCTACTTTCCAACGCCATTGAGGGCGCGCCATTTGGAGTTCTGTAGCTCCAGAAAATCCATTTCGAGTGCAAGAAGGCCAGATTCCAACAGCATCAGCAGTCCTTTGTCAGTCTCTTATCAGAGTTTTGCTCAGGTCCCTCAATTTCAGCCAGAAAATACCTGAAATCAAAGAAAAATACACAAACTCATAGTAAAGTCCAGAAATATAAATTTAGCATAAAAACTAATGAAAATATCCCTAAAAGTAACTAGATCATACTAAAAACTACCTAAAAATAATGCCAAAAAGCGTATAAATTATCCGCTCATCAGGGGTTTATATAGGAAGATGGTAAATGATTGAAGGGTGTGGATTGATGGTGTTGTTTGATAGTGGACAGTTGGGGTTTGGTATTGAATGAGCATAAAGATCACCTCTTTTATGAGGGTCTTGGTTTGGTCTCCAAATCTATCCAACTCCCAATGTTGCATGGCAACACTTCCAAAGATACTCCCCTTGAAGACAAGTGTGAGGTTTCCTTGGTATAGTGGCCGAATCTCCCTTCCTTGATTGTCCTATCAAGTACCATCAGTGCTCTTTTTGATTTCCTATACAAGACAAAAGGAATGCAAACAGTTAATTGAAATTTTTTTGGTGGGAAGACTCAAGGTGTGAATTAGCTACTAGAAAAAAAATATTTTTCTTTTGTTTTTAAATAACTAATTTCTTTTCATGAATGCAAATCAATCAACCACTAAATTTTCCATGCATGCAACGCTGGTGCACCCAACTTGTTTGTGATCATAAGGTGCAACAAGGTTCGGAAATAATCTCTCATCATGAAGTGTGTTCAAGCCCTCTTGGTGTGCCTTGAACACCAAACTTATCATGTACTATATGCTGCATGCAAGGGGTCTTATATTGGTTGTCAAAATTGATTTAAAAATCTATGAAATTTGCTTTATTACTACTATTAGAGATTAAAGAGAGAGGGTATAGAACATGGGTTGCCTCCCATGAAGCGCTTCTTTAGCGTCATTAGCTTGACGTTTGGTCCTTGTCAAGGTGGTTGGTAGTGCTTAAAATCTTCCCCCCTTGCAGTGAATCTGTTTCCATTGGCCTTGTTGACAAGTTCCACATGCTCTAAGGATAATATTTTGTTGATGGTGTACACTTGAGGCAGCTGAGATGGGATAGTGGGGAGGTGAGGTGGTATAGATGGAAAGTATGTAGAGACCACTTCATCTCCTAGAGAGAAATATTCTGTAGGGATCTTTTTGTTTTTCCATCCCCTTGGGACCTTTTTTTGGTGTCCCTTGATGTCAATTTGTTCCTTGTGGTTTCCTCTTTAAGAATGGTTTTGTTGCCTATCTCATATGGCTTTGGTGGGTCTGGTTCCTTTTGGATTACACTTGGCTGTTGCTCCTTCTGATCACATTGGTTGTTAGCCACAGGAGTTCTTAGAGGTAGTGCTTGACCTCCCTTGTTTGACTCTTCCTTAAGCTCTTTGTTATCATGATCTGCTTCTTGTGAGAGTTTGAAAACATTGAAGGTGAGTTGCTCATCATGTATTCTCAATACTAGCTCTCCTAGCTCCACATCTATAAGTCCTCTGGCTGTGGCTAAGAATGGCCTTCCTAGAATGATGGGGTGAATAGGATTATCATCCATTTCCAGGATGACAATGTCTTTGGGGGAGGAAGTAGTTCCCAACCTTCACTAATACATTCTCAACCACTCCTATTGCCCTGTTTTTGAGTTTTGTCAGCTAATTTGATGATTACATCTGTGGGTGTTAGCTCATTGATTTGAAGCTTTTTCATGAGAGATAGAGTATTAGGTTAATACTTGCTCCCAAGTCACAGAGTCCCTTATCAGTCATCGTTTCTCCTATGGCACAGGGAATGTAGAAACTCCCTGGATCCTTTTTCTTTGTGGGTGGCACTGTTTGAATGAGAGCACTGCAATCCCTGTTCATCTTTATTGTTTGTCCACCCTTCAATGAACTCTTTCTAGCTAGTAGCTCCTTTATATACTTGATATAGGAAGGCATTTGCTGGAGGGACTTAATGAATGGTATATTTGCATCAAGAGATGCAAACATGTCGAGGAACCTTGAATACATTCTCCCTACTACACCACCCTTAAGCCTTTGGGGGAAGGGTGCATATGGTTTCAGTATCTCCTTCTCCTTCAGCTCTTCCTTGAGTGTGAGTTGAGGTGCAGAGTTTCTTTCTTTATGATTTTCCTTTGGACTATCTTGGAGGTGTTCTACTTCCTCCATACCCTTCTCATCACTTGTGGTGATCATCTTACATTCTTCCCACCTTACTTTCTTTGTTTCTCCTCTTAGGTTCTTCTCTGTGTCACTTGGAAAATCATCAGTCGGTTTGGGAATTTGTTGAGCTAGATACCCTACTTGAGACTCCAGTCTCTTGATGTTTTCCCCTTGGTTTTTGATATTGGCTCACACTTTCTCCTTAAACACCTTATTGTCTTGGATTTCTCTACATATGTCTTCAAGTAGAGTCTTAATCTTTGAAAGTCTATCCTCGGTTAGTGATGGTGGGTTGGGATTAGGTGGTTGTTGATAGGACCTCTATGAGGGATGTTGGTGAGTTGCATTGTTGTTGGGATTGTGGTTGTGGCGTCTCTGGTCTTGGCCTTGGTCTTGTTGATTTCCCCACCCAAAGTTGGGGTGATTTCTCCATCCAGAGTTGTAAGTTTTGGAGTATGGATCATGGATTTGTCTAGGTGAGTTTCCAACATAGTTGGCTTGTTCCCAGTCACCTTCTTCTCCTATATTCACTCATTCTTAAGCTGGTGATGAAGTGATGACTGCTGCAACTTGGTTTTCCTCCACCTTCTTGGTAAGATCTGCTAGCTGCTTGGTGATCATCTTATTTTGAGCTAGCAATGCATCCATGTGATTTAGCTCTATTACTCCTCGAGTGTTGCTTCTTTCAGATGCATAGAAGTATTCATTCTCAGCTACTGTTTCAATGACATCTATGGCTTCTTCAGTGGTTTTCTTCTTGTTTAGAGATCCCCCTGATGAATGGCCTACAGCCTTCTTTGACTCATAAGAAAGACCTTCATAGAAAATGTGAAGTTGAACCCATTCATTGAACATATCTGGTGGGCATCTTCTTGTTAGGTCCTTGAACCTCTCCCATGCCTCATAGAGAGTCTAACCATCTTGTTGCCTGAAGGTTTGCACCTCAGCTCTTAGCCTGTTAATTCTTTGAGGAGGGTAGAATCTTACGAAAAACTTGTTCACCACATCTTCCCAATTTGTCAAGCTCTCTTTTAAGAAGGATTCAAGCCACTTGGATGCTTTGTCCCTGAGTGAAAAAGGGAACAAAAGCAGCCTATAGACATCCGGGTGAACTCCATTAGATTTCACAGTGTCACAAATTCTTAAGAAGGTGGTTAGATGTTGATTGGGGTCTTCTTGAGCACTTCCTCTAAATGGGCAATTGTTCTGAACAGGGGTGATTAGCTGGGGTTTTAATTCAAAGTTGTTGGCATGTATGGTGGGCTTTTGGTTGCTACATCCACAGTTTCCTGGATTTGGATTGATGTAGGAGCCTAGAACTCTCCTTTCTTGCCCGGCATGGTTTGCAGGGCCTTCTCTAGCCTCTCCTTCATAGTTGTTTTCCAAGTTCTCTTCCATGTTCGTTTCAAAGTACTCTTCCTCTTCCTTAGCACCATCAACTCCTTTCCCTCTTGCTTCCCTCCTTAATCTCCAGAGGGTTCTCTCAGGTTCTGAATCGAAGGAAGTTGAAGCTCCAGTTATTCTCCCTGTCATACAACTAACAAAGCACACAGCAAGAAATAAAATGAAGTGATTATTCTTGCTAGAGTGATTGTTAGTGTGAATGGTGCAAATTATCAAACAGCTAGTGGGTTAGTGAGCAGAATTATAAATAATAACAAAGAAAGAAAGAAAACAGAAAGGGTATATAGGATGAGGAAGAAACGAAACAAACTGAAGGTAAACGACTGAATAAAGTAAACAAACAAAAGAAAAATGCTCAATCTAGTGAATTTCCAACTTAATCATTGTTGATAAAAAATTAATCTCCGACAACGGCACCATAAACTTGATGCACAAAAACTTGTCTCTCAACAAATTTCCCTTCGGCAAGTATACCGAATTGTCGTCAAGTAAAAACTCACAATAGAGTGAGGTCGAATCCACAGGGATTAACGGATTAAGCAATCAATGGTTAATTGATTATCCTAGTTAGACGAATCATATTGGAGTGATGAGCAGCAGGAAATGTAAATGGCATAAAAGTAAAGAAATACAATAAAGTGCAGAAAAGTAAATGGCAAGAAAAGTAAATGTAAGAACTAAAAATAAAATGAACATTGGGATCAAGAGATATTGTAATCATCCGGATCAAGTCATTCTCATCTCTTCCTCAATCAATGCATTCATTGATCTCCTTGGCAATCTTAAATGATTGGATCCCAATTCCTTGGCAATCCAATCTCTCTAAGCTTGAACAATTTCCCAATTCCTTGATTTAATTGCTCATGGGAAGAGATGAAGTTTGGTCACTGATTATACCACACACATTCATAGATCAAAGTATTGGGAGGATTACATGTCACTATATCCGCCCAACCCCAAACCTAATCCAATGTGAGAGAGCATTTCTAGCATGATCTCCTCATCCCTTTTCCAAGGCTTAGAGGAGATCCAATTATGGAGAATTTCTTTTCTAAGACAACTAACCAATTGAATTAAGATCGAAAGCTCTCTAGTAAAATCAAGAGAAAAAAAGAAGAAGAAGAATAAGAACTACAATTGATCCATTGAATCACAATAGAGCTCTCTAACCCAATGAGAAGAGTTAGTTGATCATTGCTCTACCAAAATAGAAAAGAAAGAAAGTGCAGAAAAGTAAAGATGAAGATTAAAACTAAAATTGAAACTTCCAAATTCATAAATGAAAAGTACAAAGAAAAGAAAGAGAAGGAAAAGTGTGTGAGGGGAGGGAGTCCGAAGGCCCCGCTTCCATCCCCCAGATTCCAACCTACCTTTGAATGTACAAACTAAGGCCTTTATATAGGCTCTCCTAAATTATAAAATGAAATTAAAAGCAAATTACAATTAAATGAAAATTCCTATTCTAGATGCATCTTGTGGCCTTGATTGGTTGACACTTGTGGGCTTGCTTCCTTGAGGTTGGGTGGTCCTTGAAAGAGAAGTGAATCAAATTGAGGTCCAGTGTCACTTGGCTTTATTGCTTCCGTTAGCCACACTAATGCTACAAGTCTGGCGTTAGTGCTGAAGTTAGTGTGGCTAACGTCACACTTGCTACCCAGTTGGTGTTTTTGGGGCTTAAAAGATGCCTTTTGTTTGTGCTCCAATTTCATGCCCACTATAGACTATTATATATCTTTGGAAAGCTCTGAATGTCAGCTTTCTAACGCAACTAGAATCACCTCAATTGGTCCTATGTAACTCAAGTTATGCTCATTTGAAGTAGACAAGATCGCTGGCACAGTCGCTAGCGTTACTGGAAAACGTGAGTCACGATAACACTAGCGATCAGGGGCTTAATATTGCCAGGTTCTGGAGCTCAAACTTAATGTCCACCCCATACTATTATATATTTTTGGAAAGCTCTAGATGTCTACATTCCAATGCTTTTAGAAGCGCATCATTTGGAGCTCTACAGCTCGACTTACACTATTGGAAGTTGAAGAGGTCAGTTGGCCTTACTACAGGTTGATACCATGTTCATCTTTGAACTTTCGGGGCAGGTTTTCTCCCTCAAATTTAGTGTCCATCATGTACGGCCATATATGCTTGGAAAGCTCTGGAATCCTACTTTCCAATGCTATTAGAATCACCTCATTTGGAGTTTTGTGGCTCAAGTTATTCTTGTTTGAAGAATGCATGGTCAGGCTGCCAAGTGAGACTTTTGCCCACGTTAGTGTAACTAACGTGGCCATTAACGTGGGTCTTCCTTTGCTTCGCTAGCGTTAGTGGCGTTCACCTTTTCCACTAACGTTGGCGACTCCCTTTCCTTCCACGTTAGTTCCCACGTTAATATTTCTAACGTGGAAGCTAACGTGGGTCTTCTTGTCCTTCGCTAACGTTAGTGGTGCTTACTTTTACCACTAACGTTCCATGCTCTCCTTCTTCAAAGTTAATACCATTAACTTTCTCACAAACGTTGGGGCTTCTCTTTTCCTCCATATTAATGGCCATGTTAGTGGCACTAACGTGGCTCTTCTCTGCTTCTTGTTACCTGAAATCAATCAAACAAAGTGCATCAAAGTCTTGCTCTTAATCATAGGATCATGCATCATCCAATTTATCATTCAATTCATGCATAATTCTCATGAAATCATTCAAAATTCACAATGTTTGCTTGAATCAAGGTCTGATAGCATTTTCAACCAAATACTTGTTTATTTCCTTAGAAAATGCATGAAACCAACCTAAAGCATACAAAAATGGCTAGTAAAACTAGCCAAGATGCCCTAGCATCACATAAACTTGATGCACAAAAACTTGTCTCTGAACAAATTTTCCTTCGGCAAGTATACCGAATTGTCGTCAAGTAAAAACTCACAATAGAGTGAGGTTGAATCCACAGGGATTAACGGATTATTTGAAGCTCTACATTCCAACGCTTTTGAAAGCGCATCATTTGAAGCTCTACAGCTCGCGTTACACTTCTTGGAAGGTGAAGAGGTCAGTTGGCCTTACTACAGGTTGATACCATGTTCATCTTTGCACTTTCGGGGCAGGTTTTCTCCCTCAAATTTAGTGGCCACCATGTAGTGCCATATATGATTGGAAAGCTTTGGAATCCTACTTTCCAATGCTATTAGAATCACCTCATTTGGAGTTTTGTGGCTCAAGTTATTCTTGCTTGAAGAAGGCTTGGTCAGGCTGCCAGGTGAGACTTTTGCCCATGTTAGTGTCCACGTTAGTGTAACTAACGTGGCCATTAATGTGGGTCTTCCTTTGCGTCGCTAGCGTTAGTGGACTCCCTTGATTGACTTCCTCCATTTCTTCTACATGATGTTACATTGAGTCTTTTGGGAGTGAGTTTGCATATTCCTGTGTCACCACTAGTAACCTCTATGGGTATGGAGCCTTAGGCTTATATATTCTCACAACCTCCTCTTTCTTCATATGAATCTCATGGCTGCCTCTTTTTCTTGTTCTTCTGATTCCTCCCTTGTTCTTGACCGTTGAATGAACTCCTCTGTTTCTGGAGAGAGTAAAGTGATCTCTCTTTGTGATCTCAGCTCTTCAATGAATTGTTCTTCAGAATAGAGTTGTGCATTCTGTCTCAATTTTTCTTCATGGTCCCCTTTTGCTATTTTCTCCTCTTTGATTGTCTTTATTATTTCTTCAAGGAGGAGTTCTATCCTAGTGAGTCTATCTTCTTCTCTCCTTTTTTTGAGTTATTCAATGATAAATTCCATCCTAGCAAGTCTATCTAAAGGAAGTTGGGTAGGTTGTAATGGTTGGTTGGGGTTGGCTTGTGAATGGAATTGGTTGTTTTGTGGTTGTATGTTCTGAAAGTGGTATGACTCTTGTGGGTAGTGGATTGAGTTTTGTGGATGGTGAAATGAATTGTATGGATTTGGGATAGACTTTTAAGCTGAGGCATACTCAAATGATGAAGAATTTAGGCATGTGAAACTTAGATGTGAGGTTGTATAATTGAGAGGTGATGGCTCTTGATGAATGGCTTATGAATGAGTGAAATCTCTTTGATTTTGATCTTCCCAGCCACAACTTGAGTAGTGATCAATTTTACCAAAATATGGACCATTTTGTGGCTCTAGAAAGTACCCCATTTCATGTTCTTGATATTTCCACCCACCATGAGCATGGTAAAGTGAATCATTCTGTGGTGGTGGAGAGTTTGCCATGAAATTTGATTGACTACCATATGATGGATGCTCCTTTCTTTCCTGCAAAAAGCTCTGTCTCAAATAATAATCACTAAAAGAAATTAGAATCTCCATTGTCACTGATGAGGAAATTTCTAGTAAGGCAATATCATAACAGTTGGTTAGCAAAAGAAAATAAAGAAATAAAAGAAAACAAAAACAAAAGAAAAGTGTCTAATCTAGTAAATCAATCAACCGGTAGTTTGTTAATCACAATTAATCCCCGGCAACGGCGCCATAAATTTGATGCATGAAAACTTGTCTCTCAACAAATTTCCCTTCGGCCAGTATACCGAATTATCGTCAAGTAAAAACTCACAATAGAGTGAGGTCGAATCCCACAAGGATTGATTGGTCAAGCAACTTTAGTTGGGAGAGTATGCTAGTTGAGCTAAACAGAATGTAGTTTGAGAATTGCAGAAAATTAAATGGCGGGAAAGTAAATAGCAAAAAATAAAGTACAGAATCTTAGATGGGGATTTGGGGAAATGAGCATGTAAATAAATGGCAGAAAGTAAAGAGAATGGGTAAGATCAGAAATGGGGAATTCATTGGGCTCAGGAGATGTTGTATTCTCCGGATCAAATTCATTTTCATCTCTTCCTCAATCTTAAGTGATTGGGTTCCAATTCCTTGGCAACCCAATCTCTCTAAGCTTGAACAATTTTCCAATTCCTTGATTTAATTGCTCATGGGAAGAGATGAAGTGTGGTCACTGATTATACCACATGTATTTCCAAATCAAAGTGTTAGGAGGATTACATGTCACTATATCCGCCCAGACCCCAATTTGGTCCAACATGAGAAAGTATTTCTAGCATGATCTCCTCATCCCTTTTCCAAGGCTCAGAGGAGATCCAATTATGGAGAGTTTCTTTTCCAAGACAACTAACCAATTGAGTTAAGATCGAAAAGCTTTCTAGTAAATCAAAAGAGAAGAGAGAAGAAGAATGAAAACTATAATTGATCCATCAAATTATAACAGAGCTCCCTAACCCAATGAAATGGGTTTAGTTGTTCATAGCTCTCGAAATGGAAAATGGCAGAAAAGAATACATGCTTAGCTAAAAGTGCAGAAGAGTAAATATATAGAGGGTAGTTCTCCAAAGTGCCAAGCTTCTCTATAGTTCAAAACTACTCCTATATATACTACTTCTCTTGATCTTCTAGTGAGTTCTTCAAGTCTTGGATATGGGCCTTAGATATTGAGTTGAAGCAGTTACAACTTTTAGTAGGCTCAGCTTGCAGAAAAGTATGAATTAGGCATAGGCGTTAGTGAAGTTAAGGTTAGGTGACATTATGGGTTCGAGAATGTTAGTGGCAATCACCTTTTTCACTAACGTTCCAACCCCATATAACCCACGATAACTCCAACGTTAGTGGCACTAACGTGACCACTAACGTTGCCTTATGAACCTTTGCAAGCGTTATTGGGACTCACCTTTCCCAATAACGTTGCCTTGTGCCCCTTGTCCCTACGTTAGAGTTCACGTTAGTGTAACTAACGTGGCTCTTAACGTGGGTATGCCTCATCTTCGAGAGCATTAGTGGCACTCACCCTTGTCACTAATGCTCTAAGTGCCCCTACTCTCCACATTAGAGCTCACGTTAACTAAGTTAACGTGCTACTAACGTGGTAGTGAATGTCATCTTCAACGTTAGTGACAAAGGTGAGTGTCACTAACGTTGGCTCATCAATCTTAGCTCCACGTCAACTTTCACGTTAGTGGTCTTAACGTGACCACTAACGTGCGCAATTCTAGCTTGATCCATCGTTACTGACAAAGGTGAGTGTCACTAATGTTGGCATTATTCCTCTCTTCCACGTTAGAGTTCACGTTAACTAAGTTAACGTGACTCTTAACGTGGTTCATTGCCATATTTTGGAGCGTTAGTGTTGTTCACATTTACCACTAACATTGGAGCTTTCTCTGTCTCCACGTTAACTGCCACGTTAACCTAGTTAACATGGCAATTAACGTGGGCTTATGATGGCTTCGCAGGCGTTATTGGTGATCACTTTTCTCATTAACATTGCAAGCTCTTTCCCATTCCACGTTAGTGGTCACATTAACTAGGTTAACGTGGATACTAACGTGGTTCTTCCTTGCTTCCTTTGTCCTGAAATCAAGCAAATAAAGTGTATCAAAGCTCTAGCCAAAGTTATGAGATTATGCATCATCAATTTGTCATGCAATCCTTGCAAGATTCTCATGAAATCATGTAAAATTCACAATAGTTTCTTGAATCAAGGTGTGAGTATATTTTCATCCAAAACTTGCCTCATTCTCTAAGAAAATACATGAAACTACCCTAAAACAGTAAAGAAAATGTCATTGAAACTGGCCTAGATGCCCTGACATCACTAAAGCTACTATAACCATATGCATTTTCACTTTCATTTCCAAAAAAAAAAACTCTTCATCATAAAAAGGGCGCAAAGGCACCCTGAAGAGCAACAAATGAAATAAGGAATTTCATATGTTTTGGTTGTGTAAGGAAAGCATACGTGAGTGTTAGTGAATTAAAAGTGATGGAAGGTTAGGATTGCCTTTTGCTTCAAACTCGTTGATATAAGTTGATATGGAGACTTAAACTAATCAAGGATCCAACTCTTTAGTCCAATTAGTCATATCTTCCCCACCTTGCCCTAACCCTATTACAACCATATGAAGTCCTTGTGATAATTGCATTCATGCATCACTTGTTTGTTGATTGTTAGATGAAAAGCAAAACCTTGAAAGCATGATTAGGAGGAGACTTGAGTGATTAGACCCTAAACACCAAACATTGAGAGTATATACAATACTTTTTGTTTTCTGAATGTATGCTTGAACAATGCATATGTCTTTTGAATTTGTTGTTCATGAATGTTAAAATTGTTGGCTCTTGAAAGAATGATGATAAAGGAGACATGTTACTGAGGATCTGAAAAATCATAAAAATGATTCTTGAAGCAAGAAAAAGCAGTGAATTCAAAAAAAAAAAGAGAAAAAAAAGAGAAAAAAAGAGAAAAAGAAATAATAAAGTTGTCCAAGGCAAAAAGAGTGTGCTTAAGAACCCTGGACACCTCTAATTAGGGACTCTAGCAAAGTTGAGTCACAATCTGAAAAGGTTCACCCAGTTATGTGTCTGTGGCATGTATGTATCCGGTGGTAATACTGGAGAACAAAGTGCTTTGGGCCACGGCCAAGACTCATAAAGTAGTTGTGTTCAAGAATCAACATACTTAACTAGGAGAATCAATAAAACTGTCTGAATTCTGAGTTCCTATAGATGCCAATCATTCTGAACCTCAAAGGATAAAGTGAGATGCCAAAACTGTTCAGAGGCAAAAAGCTACTAGTCCCGCTCATCTAATTGGAGCAAAGTTTCATTGATATTTTGGAGTCCATAGTATATTCTCTTCTTTTTATCCTATTTGATTTTCAGTTGCTTGGGGACAAGCAACAATTTAAGTTTGGTGTTGTAATGAGCGGATAATTTATACGCTTTTTGGCATTGTTTTTAGTATGTTTTTAGTATATTTTAGTTAGTTTTTATTATATTTTTATTAGTTTTTATTTAAAATTCCCTTTTCTGGACTTTACTATGAGTTTGTGTGTTTTTCTGTGATTTCAGGTATTTTCTGGCTAAAATTGAGGGACCTTAGCAAAAATCTGATTCAGAGGCTGAAAAGGACTGCAGATGCTGTTGGATTCTGACCTCCCTACACTCGAAGTAGATTTTCTGGAGCTACAGAAGCCCAATTGGCTCGCTCTCAACTGCATTGAAAAGTAGACATCCTGGGCTTTCCAGAAATATATAATAGTCCATACTTAGATGGCCGAAACAGACGTTGCAAGTCAGCTCAAGAATTCTGGCATAAAACGCCGGAACTGGCACAAGAATGGGAGTTAAACGCCCAAACTGGCACAAAAGCTGACGTTTAACTCCAAGAAGAGTCTCTACACGAAAATGCTTCAATGCTCAGCCCAAGCACACACCAAGTGGGCCCGGAAGTGGATTTTTATGTCATTTACTCATCTTTGTAAACCCTAAGCTACTAGTTCTCTACAAATAGGACCTTTTGCTATTGTATTAGACATCTTGGTACCTATCTTTGAGTAGTCTTATGCTATCTTAGATCATGGGGGCTGGCCTCTCAGCCATGCCTAGACCTTGTTCTTATGTATTTTCAACAGTTGAGTTTCTACACACCATAGATTAAGGTGTGGAGCTCTGCTGTACCTCGAGTATTAATGCAATTACTATTGTTCTTCTATTCAATTCAGCTTATTCTTGTTCTAAGATATCACTTGTTCCTCAACTTGATGAATGTGATGATCCGTGACACTCATGATGCCAGGGCATTTTGGCCAGTTTTACTGACCTTTTCTTTACTGTTTTTAAGGTAGTTTCATGCATTTTCTTAGGAAATAAGCTAGTTTTGGGTAAATATTCACTTACATCTTGATTCAAGCAAACATTGTGAATTTTGAATGATTTCATGAGAATTATGCATAAATTGAATGATAAATTGGATGATGCATTATCCCATGATTAAGAGCAAGACTTTGATGCACTTTGTTTGATTGATTTCAGGCCAAAAGAAGAAGAGAAGAGCCACGTTAGTGGCTACGTTAGTTACACTAACGTGGGCACTAACATGGAAGGAAGGAAAGCCACGACGTTAGTGAGAAAAGTTAGTGGCATTAACTTTGAAGAAAGGAAATAGAGCCAACGTTAGTGACACTTAACATTATCACTAACGTTGGACCAAGCTCATGAGTGGCCACGTTAGAGTCTACGTTAACCTAGTTAACGTGGCCTCTAACGTTAAGAAGGAAGGGGGTAAGCCAACGTTAGTGACACTCAACATTGTCACTAACGTTGGCCAAAGCACATTAAGCCACGTTAACTCCCACGTTAGCCTAGTTAACGTGGAAGCTAACGTGAAGGAACAGAGTGGTCGACAACGTTAGTGACACCCAACATTGTCACTAACGTTGGAAGCAACCACACAACCCCCCAAGGAGCCACGTTAACTTCCACGTTAACTTAGTTAATGTGGAGGCTAACGTGTGAAAAAAGAAGGTGCTCGCCAATGTTAATGACACCCAACATTGTAACTAACGTTGGAAGGAGCCACACATGCCACCATGAGCCACGTTAACTCCCACGTTAACTTAGTTAACATGGAAGTTAACGTGGTACCTGACAGCATGACCATGCCTCCTTTAAACACGCATAACTTGAGCCACAAAACTCCAAATGAGGTGATTCCAGTGGTATTGGAAAGTAGGATTCCAGAGCTTTCCAAGCATATATGGCACTACATGGTTGACACTAAATTTGAGGGAGAAAACCTGCCCCGAAAGTGCAATGATGAACATGGTATCAACTTGTATTAAGGTCAACTCACCTCTTCACCTTCCAAGAAGTGTAACTCGAGTTGTAGAGTTCCAAATGATTCGCTTCCAAAGGCATTGGAAAGTACACATCCAGTCCTTTCCAACAATGTATAATATTAAGGGGTGGACACTAAGTTTGAGCTTCAGAAACTGGCAATAATGAAGCCCTGATCGCTAGCGTTATTGGCAATCAACATTTCCAGTAACGTTGGCATATATGCGAGCGACCATGTCCACTTCAAAGGAGCATAACTTGAGCTACAGAGGTCCAATTGAGGTGATTTTAGTTGCGTTAGAAAGCTGACATTTAGAGCTTTCCAACGATGTATAATACTTTATAGTGGGCATGAAATTAGAGCACAAACAAGAGGCATCTTTTAAGCCCCAAAAACACCAACTGGGCAGCAAGTGCAACGTTAGCCACAATAACTTTAGCACTAACGCCACACTTGTAGCATTAGTGTGGCTAACTTTAGCACTAACTTTGGCACCTGGACCTCAACTTGACCCACTTCTCTCTCAAGTCCGCTTCAAAGCTCAAGCAAGCAAGCCCACAATTGTCAACCAATCAAGACCACAAGAAGCATCTAGAATAGGAATTTTCATTTTATTGTAATTTGTTTTTAATTTCATTTTTGGTAATTTAAGAGAGCCTATATAAAGGCCTTAGTTTTTACATTCAAGTCATTCTAGATTCTGGAGAATTGAAGGAAGGGGGAGAGGGTGAAAACCAATTCGAACTTCTGTGAATTGGCACACTCCAAGGGGAGTGGGTCTTCGGACCCCTCCCCTCCACCACTCTTCTTCCTTTTCTCTTCTTTTCTTCCTTATGAGTAGTTTTATTTTAGTTGTAATTTTCATTTATGAATTTTGAATTTTGAATTTTAGTTTTAATCTTCATCTTTACTTTCTGCACTTTTCTTCTTTTCTATTTTGGTAGAGCAATGATCAACTAACTCTTTTCATTGGGTTAGAGAGCTCTATTGTGATTCAATGGATTAAGTGCAGTTCTTATTCTTCTTCTTCTATCTTTTCTCTTGATTTTACTTGAAAGCTTTCGATCTTCATCCAATTGGGTAGTTATCTTGGAAAAGAAGCTATTCATACTTGGATCTCTTTTGAACCTTGAAAGAGGAATGAAGGGATCAAGCTAGAAATGCTTTCTCATGCTGGACCAAATTGGGTTTGGATGGATATGTGACTATAATCCTCTCAACACTTGATTTGGGAAATGCATGTGGTATAATCAGTGACCATACTTCATCTCTTCTTATGAGCAATTGACCAAGGAATTGGCTATTGATCAAGATTTGAGAGATTGAATTACAAGAAATTGTAATTCAATCACTTAAGATTGCGAAGGAGATCAATGAGTGCATTGATTGAGGAAGAGATGAGAATGAACTTGATCCGGAGGATTGCAATATCTCTCGATCCCAATGTTCATTTTATTTTTAGTTCTTACATTTACTTTTCTTGCCATTTTACTTTTCTGCACTTTATTGTTTTCTTTACTTTTCTGTCAATTTACAATTCCTGCTACTCCTCATCCAAATCTGAATCGTCTAACTAGGATAATCAATTAACCATTGATTGCTTAATCCGTTAATCTCTGTGGGATTCGACCTCACTCTATTGTGAGTTTTACTTGACGACAATTCGGTACACTTGCCGAATGGAGATTTGTTGAGAGACAATTTCCACCTGCATCAAGTTTATGGCACCGTTGCCGGGGATTAATTGTGATTAACAAACTACCAGTTGGTTGATTACCTAGATTAGACATTTTCTTTTGTTTTGCTTTATTCATGTAATTGCTTTAGTTCTTTATTTTCAATGCTCTCTAACTGTTTGTGTTAATGCCTCACCAATAAGCCCCTGTTCGTGACAGCTTGGGCTCTTGGTGATTTTGTTATTAATGCAACAGTTCTTTACTCAGCTTCTTTCCAAATAAAATTGGCATATGATCACATTCTAAGTTTGGTGTTGCCCTGCAACAATCTGTTTTCAATCTTTCTGGATACTTGCATCCATTCTAAGAGAAAGTGTCACACTAAGTTTGGTGTGCCACTTATTTTTCTATGCAATGTATCCAGCAACACCACTTGTTTGTATAATCATAATGCCTTTGCTTCTTAGGCTTGCGGTGTTATCCTTAATTTTTGCTTGCTTAACCACATACATCACTTACATTGCAGTATGTAAGACGTTCATGACCCATCATAGACCCCACCACCACTGTTTTATTTGCTGCTTGAAGACAAGCAATTAGTCTAAATTGGTGTGGGAAGGGAAAAAAGTAGGAGAAGAAGGGCAACAACAATAAAGATGAACTACAAGGTGGTAAAGTTCCTTTTTCCTCTTACTTATTTCCAGTACATTCAATTGCATGATTGTCTTCTAAGTTCTTTGTATGTATGTGTGTTTGTTCCTTGTAAATAAGCATGTCAATTCTGTCTTTTAAACTTTTTATTGACTAAGGCTGTGTTTTCTAGTCTGAATGTCATTATTGCATCTTTACTTTGCTTACTTGTATGCTTGTCCCTTTTGAATCAAATGAAAGGAGAATGAGTGTTTTTAAAAGACCAGAGTAGAGTTCATACTATGGAATGAGTTCATGAGTTTGTGGTGTGGTCATAAGTTAGCTAAGTTGGTTCAACCAAAAGGGTGGAAAGACAACTATCTGTCATGAATACTATGCTTGAGACACACCCCATGAGACTAGCTAAATAAGAAGATCCTAAGAAGAAAGAGGGAAAGAACAATGAAAGTGAAAAAAAATAAAAGAAAAAGAGTAAACAATAAGGCTAGGCACCAATGGTTTTAATCTTAAGGCAAGTGTCTGTGGTGCTCCTGTGTGAGGGATCTACTTGGATGAATAAGCTCTTACGGGTGCCTTATCACTTGGTAACTTGGGTTAACTAACTCAGGATTATCAGCTGAAAGTCCACTATCAAGAGTAACCTTCACTACAGAGCATTTAGTAACCCAAAGAGGTGCTGGACACCAAGGTCTCAAGAAAAGAAAATAAATAAACTATATGCCTGTGGTGTGTATGTATGGGGGAGAGACTTGAGCAAGTAAGTCCTTAGGGGTGCTTCAACACCTAATACCTTGAACCAACTGGTTCGGGAGTGTTGGCTGAAAGCTTATTTTAAAGAGTTGCCCCCTTACAGAGCACTTAGCTTAAGAACAAAAATAAGCCCTGAAATGACAATAAAAAGATCAATGAATAAAAGTCTTATGGGATGCAATCACAGTAAGTATTCGAGGACATGATAAAGGTCTGAAAGCCAGGAATGAACCTAAGTTGCTATGCTGACCTTTTCTTTACTGTTTTTAAGGTAGTTTCATGCATTTTCTTAGGAAATAAGCTAGTTTTGGGTAGATATTCACTTACATCTTGATTCAAGCAAACATTGTGAATTTTGAATGATTTCATGAGAATTATGCATAAGTTGAATGATAAATTTGATGATGCATGATCCCATGATTAAGAGCAAGATTTTGATGCACTTTGTTTGATTGATTTCATGCCAAAAGAAGAAGAGAAGAGCCACGTTAGTGGCTACGTTAGTTACACTAACGTGGGCACTAACGTGGAAGGAAGGAAAGCCACAACGTTAGTGAGAAAAGTTAGTGGCATTAACTTTGAAGAAAGGAAATGGAGCTAACGTTAGTGACACTTAATATTATCACTAACGTTGGACCAAGCTCATGAGTGGCCATGTTAGAGTCCACGTTAACCTAGTTAACGTGGCCTCTAACGTTAAGAAGGAAGGGGGGAAGCCAACGTTAGTGACACTCAACATTGTCACTAACGTTGGCCAAAGCACATTAAGCCACGTTAACTCCCACGTTAACCTAGTTAACGTGAAAGCTAACGTGAAGGAACAAAGTGGTCGACAACGTTAGTGACACCCAACATTGTCTCTAACGTTGGAAGCAACCACACAACCCCCCAAGGAGCCACGTTAACTTCCACGTTAACTTAGTTAACATGGAGGCTAACGTGCGAAAAAAGAAGGTGCTCGCCAACGTTAGTGACACCCAACATTGTCACTAACGTTGGAAGGAGCCACACATGCCACCATGAGCCACGTTAACTCCCACGTTAACTTAGTTAACGTGGAAGTTAACGTGGTACCTGACAGCCTGACCATGCCTTCTTCAAATACGCATAACTTGAGTCACAAAACTCCAAATGAGGTGATTCCAGTGGTATTGGAAAGTAGGATACCAGAGCTTTCCAAGCATATATGGCACTACATGGTTGACACTAAATTTGAGGGAGAAAACCTGCCCCGAAAGTGCAATGATGAACATGGTATCAACCTGTATTAAGGTCAACTGACCTCTTCACCTTCCAAGAAGTGTAACTCGAGTCAACTGACCCATTCAGGTTTGGTGTTTCCCGTACACGAGCAGGAGTATACGTACGCGAAAGGTGAGTTTTAAAGGGTTGCGTACACAACCACCTGTACGCGATGCGACCAATCCCTTCTGGTTGGGTATCACGCATACGCGAGCAAGGTGCATGTGTACGCGAGTCGTGAATTTGAGGAGTTACGTACGCGACCACTTGCACGCAAGCGGCAATCGCTCCTTGGTTTGGTTCCTTGCATATGCGACCAAGAGGATGCGTACGCGAGCAAGAAAAAATCAGTCCTTGCATACCCGAGTAAGGTGCTTGCGTATGCGACGCTGATAAACCACTATTTTATGGTTTATCTTATGCTCAATTGAGTGGTTTTTATCAACTCTTTACTCACTTATTCATACAATTCGCATGTTTTACATTTTCCTTCCTGATTTTGTGCTATAATTGAAAACATGCTTCTTTGATCTTATATTTGCTTATTATTAATCCTCTCTTATTACCATTAGATGTCGTGATATGTGCGTTAAGTGTTTTCAGATATTATAGGGTAGGAATGGCTTGGAGGATGGAAAGGAAGCATGCAAAAGTGGAAGGAATACAAGAAGTTGGAGAAACTGCAAAGCTGTCAGCCTGACCCTCTCGCACTAAAACGACCATAACTCTTGCTTCAGATGTCCAAATAACGCGGTTCCAGTTGAGTTGGAAAGCTAACGTCTAGGGCTTCAATTTAATATATAATATGCCATAGTTGCCCTGAAGCTAGGTGACACGACCGCGTCCTCAATGCGGCCGCGTCGCAGTGACGAAAAACCAGCGTGGCAGATTTCTTCTCCAGCGATTTCTGGGCTGTTTCTGACCCAGTTCTCGGCCCAGAAAATACATATTAGAGGCTATAGATTGGGGGAATGCATCCATTTATAAAGAGGCTCTCATAATTCATAATTTAGGTTTTAGATGTAGTTTTTAGAGAGAGAGAGGCTCTTTCCTTTCTCTTAGGATTTAGAAATTAGGATTTTTAGAACTTAGGAATATTTTTATCTCATCTTTTTTTTCAGGTTCAATATCTTTTTATTTTGACTTCTCTTAATTGTTGATCATTGATGTTGCTTATTTGGCTTATGACTCTTCATATTTGGAATGATTTTATTTTATTAATACAATTGAGATATTTCAGACTTATATGTCACTGATGTTTGGTGTCTATCCAAATTATTTTCATTCAAGTAGATTTTATTCCCTTTTGGCTTTGGTTGATTAATTGGTAACTCTTGAGTTATCAAACTCATTATTGACTGAAAATTAGAATTCTTCAAGAATTAATTTGAGATCCAATAACTCTAACTTTTCCCAAGGAAAGACTGGGACTTGAGGATTCGAATTAATTCATTCACTTAACTTACCTTCATAGTTAGAGGTTAATATAGTGGGAGAAAAGTCCAATTCTCATCACAATTGATAAGGATAACTAGGATAGGACTTCCAGTTCTCATATCTTGCCAAGAGTTTATTTTATAGTTATTTATTTATTTTAATTGTCATTGGAATTACTTGTCATACTTCCTCCTTATTTCCAAAACCCCCAATTTTACCTTTTTTCATAGCCAATAATAAGAACATACCTCCCTGCAATTCCTTGAGAAGACGACCCGAGGTTTAAATACTTCGGTTATCAATTTATTTAGGGATTTGTTACTTGTGACAACCAAAACGTTTGTAAGAAAGGATTCTTGTTGGTTTAGAAGCTATACTTGCAACAGGAATTTATTCTGAATTCTATACCACGCAAAAATCCTCTCTTCAAACTGGCGCCATTGCCGGAGAACTGCAAACGTGTGCCTTATTATTGGTTATTGTAAATATTTTTCAAAAAAAATAAAAAATATTTTTCTTTTACTTGTTTATTTGTTTCTCTTTTTTCCCCGTTATTTCTGATAACTACTATGAATTCTCACCCCTCTCGCTTTGATTTTGGTTCTAATTTTGTTGCAAGGAATGGAAGCTATATGATGAGCGGATAATTTGTACGCTTTTTGGCATTGTTTTTAGTATGTTTTTAGTATGTTTTAGTTAGTTTTTATTATATTTTTATTAGTTTTTAGTCTAAATTCACTTTTCTAGATTTTACTATGAGTTTGTGTGTTTTTCTGTGATTTCAGATATTTTCTGGCTGAAATTGAGGGACCTGTGCAAAAATCTGATTCAGAGACTAAAAAGGACTGCAGATGCTGTTGGATTCTGACCTCCCTCCACTCGAAGTGAATTTTCTGGAGCTACAGAAGCCCGATTGGCACGCTCTCAACCGCGTTGGAAAGTAGACATCCTGGGCTTTCCAGCAATGTATAATAGTCCATACTTTGCCCAAGATTTGATGGCTCATATCGGCGTTCCAAATTAGCTCAAGAATGCCCGGCGTTAAACGCCGGAACTGGCACAAGGATGGGAGTTAAACGCCCAAACTGGCACAAAAGCTGGCGTTTAACTCCAAGAGAAGTCTCTACATGAAAATGCTTCAATGCTCAGCCCAAGCACACACCAAGTGGGCCCGAAAGAGGATTTTTATGTCATTTACTCATCTTTGTAACTTTGGATTATTTTAGATCCTTTGATCATTTTTGGACATCTAGTCTTAGATCATTGGGAGGCTGGCCATTCGGCCATGCCTAGACCTTGTCCTTATGTATTTTCAACGGCGGGGTTT
>NC_029776.3:41043452-41045494 GCF_000817695.3 Arachis duranensis | reverse complement strand
GACCCAGTGCACTTGCTGGTTAGTTGTGTGAAGTTGTGATAAGGAGTTGAGATTTCAATTGAGCGTACCATGTTGATGGCGCCATTGATGATCACAAATACACGCACCAAGTTTTTGGCGCCGTTGCCGGGGATTGTTCGAGTTTTCGGCAAGCTTTTGGTCCGGTAACATCAGTGCCAAGTTTTCGATCCGGCAACAGCACCAAGTTTTTGGCACCGTTGCCGGGGATTGTTTGAGTTTGGACAACTGACGGTTCATCTTGTTGCTTAGATTAGGTATTTTTCAGAATTTTTAAGAATGAATTCTAGTGTTTCATGGTGATGTTCTTATCATCACCAAAGCTGATTGATCTTCATCAATTTAGCTCTTGAATGCAATGTCCAGCTGAAGCTTGGCTAGCCATGTCTAATTCCTTTAGACTAACATTGCATGGTTCCTGGAATTCCCATTAAGAATTTTGATATCTTTATTTTCTTCTCCACTTAATTTTCGAAAAAATCAAAAAAACTTTACAAAATCATAATAACCAAAAATATTCTATGTTTCTTGTTGAGTCTAGAGTCTCATTTTAAGTTTGGTGTCAATTGAACGTTTTTGTTCTTCTTGCATTCATTCATGTGTCTTAAGTGATCTTCAAAATGTTCTTGATGATTTACTTACTCTGATCTTTAATTCTCTTGTCTTGAGTATTTTTGTTGTTTCTCATATGCATTCTCAATTTGTTAGTGTCCGTAGTATACAAACTTCTAAGTTTGATGTCTTGCATGCATTGTTTATTTGATCTTAGTTTCATTTTGATTATTCCTCATTATTAAAAATCCAAAAAAAATTTTAATTTGTGTCTTTTCAAGTCATTAATACGGAGAATTGAAGATTCAGAACATACAGCAGAGGAATTACACAGAAAAAGCTGGGCATTCAAAATGCCCAGTGTAAAAGGAAAACTAGCGTTTAAACGCCAGCCAGGGTGCCTGGTTGGGCATTTAACGCCCAAAAGGGTAGTGCTTTGGGCGTTAAACGCCAGAATGTGCACAATTCTGGGCGTTTAATGCCAGGATGGCACAAGAGGGAAGATTCTGTTTTCAATTCAAATTTTTTTTCAAGTCTTCAAAATTTTTCAAAATCAAATCTTTTTCAGATCATATCTTTTCAATCATATGTTTTAAAAATCAATTTCTTTCCATTTTCAAAAATACTTGCAAACAATTAATGATTTGATTCAACAATTCAAGTATGTTGCCTTTTCTGTTGAGAAAGGTTTAAAATTTGAATCATATCTTTTCTTGTTAGCCAAGTCATTAATTTTCAAAATCAAATCTTTTTAAATTGTTTTTCAAATCATATCTTCTCAATCATGTCTTTTTAAAATTATATCTTTTCAATCATATATTTTTCTCACATCTTTTTTTAAATAGTTTTCAATCATATCTTGTTGATTTCTAATTTCAAAATCTTTTTCAAAAATCACTTGATTTCTTTTCCACTCTTAGTTTTCGAAAATCAATTAGTATTTTTCAAAATGTTTTTAAAATCCCTTAATTTATTTTCAAAAGTTTCTTCCCTTCTTTTCACATCCTTCTATTTATGGACTAACACTTATCCTTAATGCACAATTCGAACTCCATCTTTCTTGATAAGTTCGAATTTTCTACCTCTTCCTTCCATTTTTCTTTTCCTCTGACACCTCAAGGAATCTTTATACTGTGACATAGAGGATTCCATATTTTCTTGTTTTCTTCTCTTTCATATGAGCAGGAGCAAGGACAAAATCATACCTGTTGAGGCTGACCCTGAACCTGAAAGGACCTTGAAGTGAAAGCTAAGAGAAGCTAAGGCACAACTCTCTGTAGAGGACCTAACAGAAATCTTCAAAGAAGAAGAACCCATGGTAGCCGAAAACAACAACAATACCAACAATGCAAGGAAGGTGATGGGTGACTTTACTGCACCTACTCCCGATTTTGATGGGAGAAGCATCTCTATCCCTGCCATTGGAGCAAACAACTTTGAGCTTAAGCCTCAATTAGTTTCTCTAATGCAAC
>NC_029776.3:41039385-41039740 GCF_000817695.3 Arachis duranensis | reverse complement strand
CCTCGGGTCTTTCCAGACGACCGAGCTACACGTTTCAGGTAACCCTCGGAACATTGGCGCCGTTGCCGGGGACCTGGAAGTCATCCCTCTACCATGGTGGACAATCCTCACAACAATGATCGCGCTGCATCTGAACAAGAGGATGAAATTGACACCGGAGAACGACCGGACAGCCCTCTATCACCACGCACTCCAGGAGGAAACAAACAGAATCGCCCAAAGACATCACTCCCAAACAAATATCCACAAATTTCCGAAAAAGAGAAGAGCTCGAAAATTCTAGAAACAGTCCGGGCACAACAAAACCGGCTGAAACAACTCGAAGAGGACATAAAAAAGCAGAAAGAAACTGAAC
>NC_029776.3:41038076-41038659 GCF_000817695.3 Arachis duranensis | reverse complement strand
AGCCATCATGGGACTAGCAAACGGCCTAAAGGAGGGACCGTTTAGCCAATCCCTATCCAAACGATATCCGACCTCCCTATACGAGGTGCAGGAGCGGGCGGAAAAATATATCAACATGGAGGAAACCTCCCAGCTAAGAGACTCTTCTAGGAAGGAATCAACCTACCCACTCCGAGATCGGGATCGGGAACAGAAGAAGAAAGAAAAACCCAACTCGGACAAGCCACGGAAGTACCACAGCTACACCCCCCTCCGAGTCTCCCTGGTAGACATCTACAGAGAAGTATGCTACACCGAAAAGATCCCACCGCCCCGACCGCTAAAACACAAGAGGGCAGGGAGAGATCGGTCCGAATACTGTGAATATCACAAGCTCTACGGTCATTCTACTAACGACTGCTACGACCTAAAAAATGTTATAGAAAAACTAGCCAGAGAAGGAAAACTCGACAGATACATAGCAGAGAAAGGAGAAGAGACCAGGAAGAGAATGCGGGGAGAAAACGAAGATCGGGCCGAACAAACCCCGCGAACCCCTGAAAGACACGTTCACATGATAAATGGAGGTTTTGCAGGCGGAGGA
>NC_029776.3:41034516-41034943 GCF_000817695.3 Arachis duranensis | reverse complement strand
CTCCCCCAGGTACTATGGGCATATCGGACAACCCCACACTCTACAACGGGAGAATCGCCATTCCGACTAGCTTACGGGATGGAGGCAATGATTCCTATCGAAATAGATGAAGGGTCACCCAGAGTCATCTTCTACAGCGAAGAAGGTAACCCGCAGGCACAAAAGGAAGAACTCGACCTCCTCCCCGAGGTCCGAGAAAGAGCCCGGATCCAAGAAGAAGCCTTAAAACGGCGAACGGCCCTCAGATACAATCAGAAAGTAATAAAGCGAAACTTCTCCATTCACGACCTGATTCTAATCCGAAATGACATCGGAACACAAAAGTCGGGAGAAGGAAAGCTAGCTACAAATTGGAAAGGACCCTACAAGGTAACAGAAGTCTTAGGGACAGGCTATTACAAAATATCCGACCTAGAAGGCAATGAGC
>NC_029776.3:41034148-41034416 GCF_000817695.3 Arachis duranensis | reverse complement strand
GCTTGGACCCATGCTAACTTAAGCATCGGAGTGTCATTGCAGGTACAACCACCAACCACTCTACATATCAAGCTCGGGTCCTTGAACCCCCACCTCGGGTTTTTCCAGACGACCGAGCTACACGTTTCAGGTAACCCTCGGAACAGGTGTCAATTGCATGCTTTTGTTTTTCTTTTGATTTTCGATTTTTGCATGTTTTTAGTCCCTTTTTGATTTACAAAAATTCTAAGTTTGGTGTCCTCTTTGTGTTTTTCCCTTAAAAATTTTC
>NC_029776.3:41026012-41028986 GCF_000817695.3 Arachis duranensis | reverse complement strand
AAAAAGTTCATTGTTAATGGACAGAGGATCAAACATTATCTTGAAAGCAATTTTGAGCAAGAATGCTCAAAACTGAGACTTGAGTGATTCTCAGTGAAGATCCAGCTAAAGACAGTAAAGAAGCGCTTGCTGGGAGGCAACCCAGTCATTAGTAGGTTATATGATTGGTTCTTACAGAGGCAAATATCAAAAATGAAGGAATTCACAGAGTTACAGAAGGATTTAGCTCAAAAAGCAGAGAAAATGAGCTTACTGGCGAAAAAACGCCAGTAAGGTGCATTTTGGGCGTTAAACGCCAGAATGGGTACCATTCTGGGCGTTTAACGCCAGGAATGGTGCCATTTTGGGCGTTCAACGCCAGAATGGGCACCATTCTGGGCGTTTAACGCCAGGTGTGCAGCATCCTGGGCATTCAGAAAAACGCCCAGTGAGGAAGGTTTTCTGGCGTTTAACGCCAGCCAGGGCACCTGGCTGGGCGTTAAACGCCCAAAAGGGGTGCCAAGTGGGCGTTAAACGCCAGAATGGGTGCCATTCTGGGTGTTTAACGCCAGAAAGGTGGGGGGACCACATTTTTGTTTTCAACTCAATTTTTTTCAAACTTTCCTCTTTTTACCCATACTCTTCTACATAAATGCACTTCAACCCTTCATCATTCACTTTCAAATCTTCAAAAATCAAAACCATTCTTCAAATCTATTTCAAATTAATCCCAAATCTTCTTCAAAAACTCACCCTTTTTTTCAATTTTTCTCCATATCCTCTCAAATCTCCCTTCAAATTTTTATTTTTTTTTCGAAATCTCTTCTCCCCACCCTTATAAATTCACGTTTGGAACCCCCTTTACCCACACCATTCGAATTTCCTCTTCCTCTCTCTCTCTATTCTCTTCTTCCTTTTCTTTTTGCTTGAGGACAAGCAAAACCTCTAAGTTTGGTGTGCTTTTCCGTGATCACTAAGCCAAGATCTATCAAGATCATGGCTCCCAAGGGAAAACAAACCAACTCAAGAGGAAAGAAAGAGACTAATCCAAAGAATCTTTGGAATCAAGAGAAGTTCTTAACCAAAGAACATGAAGACCATTATCACAAAATAATGGGTCTGAGGTCAGTGATCCCGGAAGTTAAATTTGATCTGAAAGAAGATGAATATCCGGAGATCCAAGAGCAAATTCGAAACAGAGGATGGGAAGTTCTGACCAATCCTGAAATAAAGGTTGGAAGGAACATGGTTCAGGAATTCTACTCTAATCTGTGGCTGACAGATAAGCAGAGAATGACTGGAACTGCTTACCATACCTTCAGAACCATGGTCAGAGGGAAGGTTATGTACTTCCATCTGGACAAAATAAGAGAGGTCTTCAAATTGCCTCAACTGCAAGATGATCCTGAATCCTTTAATAGGAGAATGTTGAGAGCAGATAAAGGGTTGGATCAAGTTCTAGAGGACATATGCCTCCCTGGAACTAAGTGGATAACCAATTCTAAGGGTGTCCCAAACCAACTGAAGAGGGGAGACCTCAAACCAATTGCAAGAGGTTGGCTAGACTTTATTGGGCGTTCCATATTGCCCACTAGCAACCGTTCTGAGGTCACTATCAAGAGAGCAGTGATGATTCATTGCATTATGCTTGGAAAAGAAGTGGAGGTTCATCATGTGATTGCTTGTGAGATCTACACAATTGCAAATAAGAATTCCACTGAAGCCAAATTGGCTTATCCAAGCTTGATTTCCTTGCTCTGTAAAGAGGCTGGGGTAAAGATGGGAGTAGATGAATTCATACCCATTGAACATCCAATCACCAAGAAGTCAATGGAAGGACAAATGCAAGACAACTCTATCAAGAGGAGGGCGCAGGAATTCCTCCCTGAATTCCCAAAAATTGACTACTGGGCCAGCCTAGAGGCATCTATCACCAAGTTGCAAGAGACTATGGAGTAACTTAAGGAAGAACAGCAGAATTAGAACTGCATGCTCTGCAAATTGCTAAAGGAACAAGAGAAGCAGGGGCGTGAACTCCAAGAGTTGAAATGCCAAAAGCTCTCCTCTCAAGCTGAGGGAACATCCACTTCTCAAAATCAAGGTTGTTGAGTCCTAACTCTGTGAAAACCTCTATCATTAGGAGCCTCTGCTTTTCGTTTTTTTTATTTTCTAGAGTTTTGTTTTTATTGTTCGTTTTCTAGTCTCATTCTATATCTATTTTTGAGTCTTGTTTTAATTCATAATCAATAAAATTGAAATTTTATGCCTTAAAGATATGAATGTCCTATGAATCCATCACCTCTCTTAAATGAAAAATGCTTTAATCACAAAAGAACAAGAAGTACAGGATTTCGAAATTTATCCTTGAAACTAGTTGAATTAGTTTGATGTGGTGACAATACTTTTTGTTTTCTGAATGAATGCTTGAACAGTGCATATGTCTCTTGAATTTGTTGTTTTGAGAATGTTAAAAAAAATTGTTGGCTCTTGAAAGAAGAAAGACAAAGAGAACTGTTATTGAGGATCTAAAAATCATTAGATTGATTCTTGAAGCAAGAAAAAGCAGTGAAAAAAAAAATTTCGAAAAAAAAAGAAAGAAAGAAAGAAAAAGAAAAAGAAAGAAATAAAGTTGTGATCCAAGGCAACAAGAGTGTGCTTAAGAACCCTGGACACCTCTAATTGGGGACTTTAGCAAAGCTGAGTCACAATCTGAAAAGGTTCACCCAATTATGTGTCTGTGGCATGTACGTATCCGGTGGTAATACTGGAAGACAGAGTGCTTTGGGCCACAGCCAAGACTCATACACTAGCTATGTTCAAGAATCATTATGCTCAACTAAGAGAATCAATAACACTATCTGAGTTCTGAGTTCTTATAGATGCCAATCATTCTGAACTTCAAGGGATAGAGTGAGATGCCAAAACTGTTCGGAGGCAAAAAGCTACTAGTCCCGCTCATCTAATTGGAGCTATGTTTCCTTGATATTTTGGAGTC
>NC_029776.3:40996528-41024853 GCF_000817695.3 Arachis duranensis | reverse complement strand
TATTACTTGGACGACCCAGTACACTTGCTGGTTAGTTGTGCGGAGTTGCAAAAGTGTGATTGCAATTTCGTGCACCAATGGACTTGTAGAGGATGTTCTGGTAAAGATTGAAGACCATTACAACCCTGCTAATTTCATAGTCCTAGAGACTGGGAAGTGCATGGATGAATCCATCATCCTTGGCAGACCCTTCCTAGCCACAGCAAAGGCTGTGATTGATGTTGATAGAGGAGAATTGATCATTCAAGTGAATGAAGAATCCTTTGTGTTTAAGGCTCAAGGATATCCCTCTGTCACCATGGAGAGGAAGCATGAAGAGCTTCTCTCAGAACAGAGTCAAACAGAGCCCCCACAGTCAAACTCTAAGTTTGGTGTTGGGAGGCCACAACCGAATTCTAAGTTTGGTGTTGAACCCCCACATTCAAACTCTAAGTTTGGTGTTGGGAGGTTCCAACATTGCTCTGAGCATATGTGAGGCTCCATGAGAGCCCACTGTCAAGCTACTGACATTAAAGAAGCACTTGTTGGGAGGCAACCCAATGTTATATTTCTCTATTTTTCCTTTGTTATTTTATGTTTTCTGTAGGTTGATGATCATGGAAAGTCACAAAATCAATTGAAAAAGCAAAAACCGAATGAAAAACAGAAAGAAAAATAGCACACCCTGGAGGAAGACCTTGCTGGCGTTTAAACGCCAGTAAGGGCAGCAAATGGGCGTTTAACGCCCATTCTGGCACCATTCTGGGCGTTTAACGCCAGAAAGGGGCACCAGACTGGCGTTAAACGCCAGGAAAGGGCAAGAAGTTAGCGTTAAACGCCAGAAATGGGTACTAGCCCGGCGTTTAACGCCAGAATTGGCACAGAGAGCATTTTTGCTCGCCACTTGGTGCAGGGATGAATTTTCCTTGACACCTCAGGATCTGTGGACCCCACAGGATCCCCACCTACCCCACCACTCTCTCTCTTCTTCACCCATTCACCAATCACCTTAAAACCTCTTCCCCAAAAACCCCTCACCTATCAAATCCCATTATTCTCTTCACCACTCACATTTATCCTTCATAAAACCCCACCTACCTCACCATTCAAATTCAAACCACTTTCCCTCCCAAACCCACCCATTCATAACCGAACCCTACCCCTCTCTCCACCCCTATATAAACCCCTCTTCACCCCTTCATTTTCACACAACCTAAACACTACTTCTTCCCCTTTGGCCGAACCACAAAACCCCCTCCATCTCCTTCATTTCTTCTTCTTCTACTCTCTTCTTTCTTCTTTTGCTCGAAGACGAGCAAACCTTTTAAGTTTGGTGTGGTAAAAGCATTGCTTTTTGTTTTTCCATAACCATTTATGGCATCCAAGGCCGGAGAAACCTCTAGAAAGAGGAAAGGGAAGGCAAAAGCTTCCACCTCCGAGTCATGGGAGATGGAGAGATTCATCTCAAGGGTGTATCTTAAGTGTGGAGAGGTTGATAAACCACTATTTTATAGTTTATCTTATGCTCAATTGAGTGGATTTTATCAACTCTTTAATCACTTATTCATACAATTCGCATGTTTTACATTTTCCTTCCTGATTTTGTGCTATGATTGAAAACATGCTTCTTTGATCTTATATTTGCTTATTATTAATCCTCTCTTATTACCATTAGATGCCGTGATATGTGTGTTAAGTGTTTTCAGATATTATAGGGCAGGAATGGCTTGGAGGATGGAAAGGAAGCATGCAAAAGTGGAAAGAATACAAGAAGTTGGAGAAACTACAAAGCTGTCAGCCTGATCCTCTCGCACTAAAACGACCATAACTTTTGCTTCAGATGTCCAAATGACGCAGTTCCAGTTGTGTTGGAAAGCTAACATCTAGGGCTTCAATTTAATATATAATGTACGATAGTTGCCCTGAAGCTAGGTGACACGACCGCGTGCTCCATGCGGCCGCGTCGCAGTGACGAAAAACCAGCGTGGCAGATTTCTTCTCCAGCAATTTATGGGCTGTTTCTGACCCAGTTCTCGACCCAGAAAATACAGATTTGAGGCTATAAAGTGGGGAAATGCATCCATTCATAAAGAGGCTCTCATAATTCACAATTTAGGTTTTAGATGTAGTTTTTTGAGAGAGAGGCTCTTTCCTTTCTCTTAGGATTTAGAAATTAGGATTTTTAGAACTTAGGAATATTTTTATCTCATTTTTTTATCAGGTTCAATATCTTTTTATTTCGACTTCTCTTAATTGTTGATCATTGATGTTGCTTATTTGGCTTATGACTCTTCATATTTGGATTGATTTTATTTTATTAATACAATTGAGATATTTCATACTTATATGTCACTGATGTTTGGTGTCTATCCAAATTATTTTCATTCAAGTAGATTTTATTCCCTTTTGGCTTTGGTTGATTAATTGGTAACTCTTAGTTATCAAAATCATTGTTGACTGAAAATTGGAATTCTTCAAGAATTAATTCGAGATCCAATAACTCCATCTTTTCCCAAGGAAAGACTGGGACTTGAGGATTCGAATTAATTCATTCACTTAACTTACCTTCATAGTTAGAGGTTAACAAAGTGGGAGAAAACTCTAATTCTCATCACAATTGATAAGGATAACTAGGATAGGACTTCCAGTTCTCATATTTTGCCAAGAGTTTATTTTATAGTTATTTATTTATTTTAATTGTCATTTGAATTACTTGTCATACTTCCTCCTTATTTCCAAAACCCCCAATTTTACCTTTTTCATAGCCAATAATAAGAACATACCTCCCTGCAATTCCTTGAGAAGACGACCCAAAGTTTAAATACTTCGGTTATCAATTTATTTAGGGGTTTGTTACTTGTGACAACCAAAACGTTTGTAAGAAAGGATTCTTGTTGGTTTAGAAGCTATACTTGCAATGAGAATTTATTCTGAATTTTAGACCATGCAAAAATTATCTCTTCAGACGCCCCTGTTTTTAGTAACTGAGTTTTAGTGAACCATAGCTTTCTTCGTATGTAAATAATCCTTATTCTTGAGCATTGTGCTTTTAATTTTACGATTTTGTGTTACCCATCCTTCAAGGCTCCTAGTATACTACGTTCTTTCAAATACCGTACCACCTCTATTTTATGACTTAAGCGTAAAGCTCAGTGGGGTAGCGTGTTACATTATGGTATCAAAGCAATTTGTTCTTGTAAAGCCTGAGAGACGGACTGACTATGCTTCTGTGCATTCTCTGTGTGTGTGTTTATGCGCTATTAGGATATCTAACTGATATATGTGGCATAAACGTTCCTAAGCATGCATTTGGAACTTGAAGCACTAGACTTGTGATATTGAGACTAATCAACTTAATATCACTTGTTTGGTGTGTATAAGAACCAGATGTCGACTTGTAGACGCGGTCGCAGGCGAGGCAGAGGTAGAATAGGAAATGTTATTCCTGAACTAACAGGGAACAACTCTGTAGACTTCATGGTTGCCCTGGGAAACATGGTTGTGGCTATACAGGCGACACCCAAAACGCTGGAAAACCAGATCAACAATGGGAACAATGGAAACAACGGTGAAGAGGGTCTAATGACGCTTGCCTCTTTTCTGAAAGTGTGCCCTTCGACCTTAAGGGGAACCTCAAATCCCACTGAAGTGGATAACTGGATTCAGGCTATGGAGTGGGCACTGCAGGCTAAGCAGGTTCCAGAGGAGCAATGGGTCGAATTCGGGACTTATCAGCTGCAAAGCATGGCCCAGTACTGGTGGCAGGGGACACGACGTATCCTAGAGCCAAATGGAGATGTGGTACCATGGGAAAGGTTTCGAACAGAGTTCAATAAAAAGTATTTTGCCAATTCAGCTAGGAACACCAAGGAACTTGAGTTATTGTAGCTGAAACAACGCCAAATGACCGTTGTGGAATACACTAATAGGTTTGAGGAAATGTGTCGCTTTTCCTAAATCTGTCAAGGATTCCCGAGGATTTCTCCCAACGGAAATGTATCAAGTACGAAGGGAGCCTTCAAAGTGATATTTTGAGTTTCATTGCACTGATGGAAATTAGGGTCTTTTCAAGGTCGTAAGCAAGAGCTGAGTGGCAAAAGAGTGTGTGAGGAAAGCCGCAGTGGAAAAGGGAAGTCCGAGGATGCCTTTTTAGATGGCTCACGAAAGGAATTTCGCACCAAGGAGCAGAAATTTTAAGTTTGGAGGCTTTGTCCCATAACAAAATCAAGGTCAAGACAACTTCCGAAGGCCGAATCACAGTGCTAATCAGGGCAGAAGGTTTGGAAAGTAGCCACAGCAGGACTTGAGCTGTCAGAGGTGAGGAAAATACCACCCTGGGGTCCCATGCAGAGTAGGACTGGGAGTGTGTTTCTTCTGTGGACAACCTAGGCACTTGGCTTGGAATTGTCTAGAGAAGAAGAAGTATGAGACCTGTAGAGTACAGCAACCGAGGAGAGTATAAACCACTTCTACAGCAGGTGTCGAGGGATCTAAGACATTGATTAGAGGTAACTGTGAAGTAGCCGGTAGAATTTTAAATGATTTATTTGATTCGGGAGCAAAACATTCATTCATTGTGTTTGAGAGGGCTAATGAACTAGGATTGAGAATAGTAGTCTTGGGTTATGATTTGAAGGTGGATAATGCCACTCATGAAGCCATTGTGACTAGGTTAGGATGTCCACAAGTCTTGTTTTGGGTTTAACAACGTGATTTCATTCATAATTTGATCTGTTTACCGATGACTGGTCTGGATCTCATTTTAGGATTGGATTGTTTGTCTAAAAACCATGTTTTGCTTGACTGTTCTGAGAAATCAGTGTACTTCATGCCAAAAGAATCGAAAGGGCCGGTTGTGGCGAATAGATACTACTTGAACTCCATGATAGTAAACTGTTCTAGATATGAATGTCAGGGTATTATGCTATTAACTGCAGGTGTTTCGGGTGATGACCAAAGCCTAGAGCAAATTCCGGTTGTTTGTGAATTTCCTGAGATGTTTCTGGACGACATTGATGAATTTCCACCTAATCGAGAGCTTGAGTTTGCAATTGAGATGGTGCTTGGAGCAGGTCCAATCTCGAGTGTACCTTATAGGATGTCACCTTTGGAGATGGCCAAGCTTAAGGCTCAACTGGAAGACTTAATCGGTAAACGTTTCATTTGGCCGAGTGTTTCTCCGTAAGGAGCACTAGTGTTATTGGTAAAGGAGAAGGATGGGTGATAAACCACTATTTTATGGTTTATCTTGTGCTTAATTGAGTGGATTTTATCAACCTTTCATACACTTATTCATACTAAATGCGTGGGTTTACATTCTCCTTCCTGATTTAGGAATGGCTTAGAGGATGGAAAGAAAGCATGCAAAAGGGGAAGGAAATACAAGAAGTTGAAGGAACTGCAAAGCTGTCAGTTTGACCCTCTCGCACTAAAACGGCCATAACTTGAGCTACAGATGTCCAAATGATGCGGTTCTAGTTGCGTTGGAAAGCTAACGTCTGGGGCTTCGATTTGATATATAATTTGCTATAGTGGCTGTACCGCAAGACCACACGAACACGCCCTCCACGCGGACACGTCGCAGTGACGAAAAACCAACGTGGCAGAGTTTATAACCAGCGAATTCTGGGCTGTTTTTGACCCAGTTCCCGGCCCAGAAAACACAGATCAGAGGCTATAAAATGGGAGAATGCATCCATACTTCATACAACATACAGTCATACATATTTTCATATTTTTAGATGTAGTTTTAGAGAGAGAGGGTCTCTCTTAGGTTTTAGGATTAGGATCTGCTTTAGTCATTAGGATTGTTTCTTCGTACCAGGTTCAATAATTTATGTTTCTCTTCAATTTTTGTTTACTCTGAAGCTTTTATTTGTATTTGATTTATGTTGCCCAATTGGCTTATGAACTTTTCCATGTTAGAATTGACATCTCCATTCAATATAATTTGAGGTATTCCAGATATTTATGATTTTAATTTAGCTTTCCATATTCTTAGATCTGGTTGATTAATTGGTAACTCTTGAGTTATTAAACTCATCGTGATTGATAATTGTTATTCTTGCTAATTAATTTAGATTCCTATAACTCTAGTCTTTCCTTAAGGAGTTGACTGGGACTCTAGGTGTTAAATTAATTTATCCACTTAACTGACCTTCATAGTTAGAGGTTGACTTAGTAGTAGCAGAAATATAATTCTCATCACCATTGATAAGGATAACTAGGATAGGACTTCCAGTTTTCATACCTTGCCAAGAGATTTCTTCGTTATTTATTTATTAATTTCTACAATTTATTTCTCTTATTCAAAACCTTTTCAAAACCCAAAAATACTGTTTTACATAACCAATAATAAATCATACTTCCCTGCAATTCCTTGAGAAGACGACACGAGGTTTGAATACTTCGGTTTATACATTTTTATTGCGTCCGCGTCATTTCATAGAAGCACTATCCGCGCGAACGCGTCACTCACACCTCAGCATCACAAGCAGCACACAGCTTATCCAAATCAGCCAAATATCTTATCTTCTTCTTCCCCATATCCAAATTCTTTCTTGTCCTTTCTTATTTCTTTCTTCCTCCTTCCTCCTTATTCCTTCTTTCTTCTTCCTTCTTTCTCATTTCTTTTTTTGTTTTTATGCATTTTTATGTTGGTGTTGGAGCTTTATTTGGATTTTACTTTATTATGACTGAGCTTGTGGATATTATAAGGATTGGTTTGACAATTGATATTTTAAATTTGGCTCTCATATATATTTGGATTTATTACTTTCATTCCTCTTTTAACTCACAATACTTGTAATCCACCTGTATTTGAGATTATCATTCACAATTGTCATCATACAAGTGCTCTTTAATCCAGCTTAATTTAACAATTGATGCTTGACCTATGCTTCTCATGCCTTTGCCTTCATGCTTTTACACATCTTGCATCTAATTGATTTAATATGCCTTGCTATATTTCCATTGATGTCCTAATTGCATGTAGTCGCGACCATGTATTTAAGACATTATCCCTTACCTTGGAATTGATTATCACTTGAACCTTCCTCCTCCTGGTTCTATCTATTTGACTTCATGTCCCTTTCTCTTCCCCCTTTTCAGGATGGCCACCAGGAAGGGTAAAGAGAAATACTCTACAACGAGCACCAGCTGAGGAACCACAACCCCTGCCCACCTGCACAGCTTTGCATGCACCGAGGACGGTGTAATCTTTAAGTGTGGGGAGGTCGATACCGATCTCCGTGGGTTAGTCACCTTCTTCTCAACACCAATTTTTGTTTTCCATTGTTGCATTTGCATGTCTGATTGCATGTTTGTTTGATTTTGTGCATACTTTACCATCACTTGGATAAAGTAAGAATTTCTTTTTCAAGAAAACTTTTTATAGTATTTCACTAATTTGAATAAAACTTTTTGAAAAACATGTATGAAGAAATATTATTTTGGAACATGGTTTAGAGCTCGAACACACAAAACCAGTGAGATTTTGAGCCTATTTGATTGGTTGCATTTTATCAACCAATATTTTATTTTTGGTGTGGGTATTCTGTCTAAAATTGTGATCCTTGTCTTGCTTGATTCTATATTTCCATTGTTTAATGTATGCATAGACTTATATGATTGAGGCCTTAGTTCACTAAGCTTACATACCCATATGGGCTTAACCTTTCATTATCCTTTGCAAACCAATGTTGAGCCTATTTTACCCCTTTGTTCCTTACTTTAGCTCATCATTACCTCTAAGTGAAAAATAATAATGTCCTTAATTTGAATCCTTGATTAGCTTAGACTAGTGAAAGTACTCATGAATGAAGTGTGGGGAAAGTGGGTTTGGAAACGTTTGGTTTGGAAATTTAGTATGTTAGACTTTCTGTGAAAATACGAAAAATATTAAGAGCATGTTTATGCATTCAATACCTTAATCATATGCATTGAAAAAAAAAGAAAGCAGAAAAATAAAAAGTGGACAAAATGCCCCAAAGTAAATGGTGATAGCAATGCACATGTACTGTACTCAAAACTTGGAATGCATAAATATGTAGTAAACGCAGTTAATAAGTAGTTATTGATTTTATATTATGATTACATGGATTGTCCTAAGTTAGGTGAAAAGTTTAAGTTAATTAAGGATTCAGATTTTAGTCCACTTGACCAAATACAATCCTACCTTGACCCTAACCCCATTACAACCCTTAAAAGACCTCTTGATATGTGTATCTGTGCATTAATTTTTGTTGATTGTTAGATGAAGAGCGAGCTATAGAAAGCAAGATTAGTAGAAAATTGAGAGAATTAACCCTAGACACTTGAGAGTTAGAATGATAAACACTACCAGTAAGGGTTTAGTGCTTAATTTTATATTCCCTGCTTTCATGAGCTATCTTCTTCTTGCAAGTTATTTGTATTGTATTTTGTGATTTGGATTAGTGAAATCCAGTTCATATTTATTCTTGAAAGATTTATTTACTTTTTCACCAGGTAGGTAGAATCATTTTAGCATGTAGTTGCATTCACGTAGATAGGTTGCATTTCATACATTCTATCATTCCTCTTCACTCCCTTATAGCCTCTCTTGAGCTTAGCATGAGGACATGCTAATGTTTAAGTGTGGGGAGGTTGATAAACCACTATTTTATGGTTTATCTTGTGCTTAATTGAGTGGATTTTATCAATCTTTCATACACTTATTCATACTAAATGCATGGATTTACATTCCCCTTCCTGATTTTGTGCTATAATTGAAAACATGCTTCTTTGGTCTTAATTTTGCTATGTTTAATCCTCTCTTATTACCATTCGATGCCGTGATATGTGTGTTGAGTAATTTCAGACATTACAGGGTAGGAATGGCTTAGAGGATGGAAAGGAAGCATGCAAAAGTGGAAGGAATACAAGAAGTTGAAGGAACTGCAAAGCTGTCAACCTAACCCTCTCGCACTAAAATGAACATAACGTAAGCTACAGAGATCCAGATGATGCGGTTCTAGTTGCGTTGGAAATCTAACGTCCGGAGCTTCGATTTGATATATAATTTGTAATAGTGGCCGTACCGCTAGGTGACGCGAACGCCCGCTCCACACGGACGCGTCGTAGTGACAAAAAACCAGCGTGACAGATTTTATATCCAGCGAATTCTGGGCTGTTTTTGACCCAGTTCTCGGCTTAGAAAACATAGATCAGAGGCTATAAAGTAGGGGAATGCATCCATACTTCATACAACATACAATCATACATATTTTCATATTTTTAGATATAGTTTTTAGAGAGAGAGAGGGTCTCTCCTCTCTCTTAGGTTTTAGGATTAGGATCTCCTTTAGTCATTAGGATTATTTCTTCGTACCAGGTTCAATAATTTATGTTTCTCTCCTATTTTTGTTTACTCTGAAGCTTTTATTTGTATTTGATTTATGTTGCCCAATTGGCTTATGAACTTTTCCATGTTAGAATTGACATCTCCATTCAATATAATTTGAGGTATTCCAGATATTTATGATTTTAATTTAGCTTTCCACATTCTTGGTTCTGGTTGATTAATTGGTAACTCTTGAGTTATCAAACTCATCGTGATTGATAATTGTTATTCTTGCTGATTAATTTAGATTCCTATAACTCTAGTCTTTCCTTAAGGATTTGACTATGACTTTAAGTGTTAAATTAATTTATCCACTTAACTGACCTTCATAATTAGAGGTTGACTTAGCGGTAGCAGAAATATAATTCTCATCACTATTGATAAGGATAACTAGGATAGGACTTCCGGTTTTCATACCTTGCCAAGAGATTTCTTCGTTATTTATTTATTAATTTCTACAATCTATTTCTCTTATTCAAAACCTTTTCAAAACCCAAAAATACTGTTTTACATAACCAATAATAAATCATACTTCCCTGCAATTCCTTGAGAAGATGCCCCGAGGTTTGAATACTTCGGTTTATAAATTTTATTGGGTTTGTTACTTGTGACAACCAAAACGTTTGTAAGAAAGGTTGATTGCTTGGTTAAGAAACTATACTTGCAACGAGAATTTATTATAACTTCTAAACCATCAATCTTCAGTTCTTCAATGGGAGTATGCGTCTGTGTGTCGATTGTTGGCAGTTGAATAAGGTTACTGTAAAGAATAAATATTCGTTACTGAGGATCGACGATCTAATGGACCAACTACAAGGAGCCGGAGTGTTCTCCAAGATTGACTTGCGATTTGGGTATCATCAGATAAGGGTTAGAGATGAGGACATTTCGAAGACTTCTTTCAGAACGCGATACTGTCACTATGAATACACGGTGATGTCTTTCGGGTTAACGAATTCCCCGGCAGTGTTTATGGACTACATGAATCGAATCTTCCGTCCGTTCATATATAAATTTGTTGTCGTCTTCATTGATGACATTCTCATCTATTCGAAAACCAAAGCAGAACATGTGGATCACTTGCGAACTATGATACAAGTCTTGAAGGGAAGAAAATTGTATGCCAACTTATCTAAGTGCAAGTTCTGAAAGAGTGAGGTGAAGTTTCTTGGTCATGTGGTCAGTCAAAAAGGAATTTCTATGGATCCTACTAAAGTTGAGGTGGTAATGAACTGCGGTTGACCGACTTCTGTGACGGAGATTAGGAGTTTTCTAGGTTTGGCGGGTTATTACCGGAGGTTCATTAAAGGATTTTCACGACTTGCTTTACCTTTAACTAGGCTGACTAGGAAGGATGCACCGTTTGTGTGGACTTCTGAGTGCGAGGAGAGTTTTCAAGCATTGAAACAGAAGTTGACCACTGCACTTGTGTTAGTGTTGCCTAAGCCAAGTGAACCATTTGAGGTATACTGTGACGCATCACTGAAGAGTCTGGGGTGCATGCTAATGCAGCACCGTAATGTCGTGGCATATGCCTCACGGCAGTTAAGGTCACATGAGATGAATTGTCTGACTCTAGACTTAGAACTTGCTGCCGTTGTGTTTGCTCTAAAGATTTGGAGACATTACCTCTATGGTGTCAAGTTTTATGTTTTCTCCAATCACAATAGCCTGAAGTACCTCTTTGAGCAAAAGGTGTTGAATATGTGTCAAAGGAGGTGGATGAAGATTCTGAAAGACTATGACTTCGAGTTGAACTACCATCTTGGAAAAGCAAATGTTGTGGCGGACGCTTTGAGCCAGAAGTCCCTATGCACTGCTTGGATGATGCTGCGAGAGGAAGAATTTCAAAAGGCATTCGAAGGTCTGAAATTATGAGTCAGAGAACAGTTTGGGACTTTGTGTTTGAGTCAGCTGCAAATTCCAAGTGATTTTAAAGCTGAACTTTTTAAAGCTCATCAAGATGATAAAGAATTACAGAAAGTATTGCCGGTAATTGAATAAGGAAAGTAGTGGAGAGTGTTAAAGGACAACGACGGACTATGGAGGTTTAAAAGCCGAATTATTATACCGGACGTTGGAAACTTACAGCAGGATATCTTGAAGGAGGCGCACAAAAGTGGGTTCTCTATCCATCCGGGAAGCACTAAGATGTATCAAGATCTGAATATGATTTACGGTGATTGGGAATGAAGAATGATGTAGCGTTGCACGTTTCCAAGTGCCTAACTTGTTAGAAAGTCAAAATTGAGCATCAAAGGCCATCAGGGACCCTTCATCCCTTAGAGATTTTGCAATGGAAGTGGGAGAGTATTACAATGGACTTCATGTCGGGCTTACCTAAGACTCGGGCTGGATTTGACGCTGTTTGAGTGATTGTGGATCGACTGACAAAGTCAGGCCACTTTCTCCCCATCCGAATGAGTTGTACGTTGGAAGAGTTAGCACAGTTGTACATTAAAGAGATTGTGAGGTTGCACGGTGTGCATTCCACCATTATATCCGACAAAGATCCTCAATTCACATCAAGGTTCTGGGGGACCTTTTAGTGGGCATTTGGATCTCAGTTAAGTTTAAGCACGCATATCACCCTCAAACAGATGGTCAGTAAGAGAGAACAATCCAAACCTTTGAGGATATGCTGAGAGCTTGTATTTTGGACTAGCCGGCGAGCTAGGATCGGTATATGCTACTAGTTGAGTTTTCATATAACAATAGCTACCATGCGAGCATCTAAATGGCTCCGTATGAGGCTCTGAATGAAAGGAAGTGTCAATCTCCACTATGCTGGTATGAGGTTGGAGAGAAAAGCTTGTTGGGGCCTAAAATGATAGTAGAAACCACGGAGCAGATAAAGAAAATCCAAAGCCGAATGCTTGTCGCTCATAGTCGGCAGAAGAGCTATACTGATCAAAGGCAGAAGCCTTTAGAACTTGAAGAAGGAGAGTGGTGCACGAAAATTACACTCACACTTTGTAATTCCGCACAACTAACCAGCAAGTGCACTGGGTCGTCCAAGTAATACCTTACGTGAGTAAGGGTCGATCCCACGGAGATTGTCGGCTTGAAGCAAGCTATGGTTATCTTATGATTCTTAGTCAAGATATCAATAGTGGTTCTTAGATTTAATTGCGAAGAGTAAAAGTGCATGAATTAAATGATACTTGTTGTGCAGTAATGGAGAACAAGTTGAGGTTTTGGAGATGCTCTATCTTTTGAATTTCTGCTTTCCTACTGTCTTCTTCTTCACGCACGCAGGTCTCCTTCCATGGCAAGCTATATGTTGGTGGATCACCGTTGTTAATGGATACCAACCGTCCTCTGAGTGAAAATGGTCCATGTACATGGCTAATCATCTATTGATTCTCACCAATGTTGGAATAGGATCCATTGATCCTTTTGCACACTGTCACTGCGCCCAGCATTCACGAGTTTGAAGCTCGTCACAGTCATCCCATCCCAGATCCTACTCGGAATACCACATACAAGGTTTAGACTTTCTGGATCTTAGGAATGCTGCCAATTGATTCTAGCTTATACCACGAAGACTCTGGTTTCACGGAATTGAATACTCTATTGTCAGGAGAGGCACTCAAGCTCGTGAACCAGGAACCCAAGAGATATACATTCAATCTAAGGTAGAACAGAAGTGGTTGTCAAGCACGCGTTCATAGGTTGAGAATGGTGATAAGTGTCACGGATCATCACATTCATCATGTTGAAGTGCAAATGAATATCTTAGAATAGAAACAAGCGTGATTGAATAGAAAATAGAAATAATTGCATTAATTCATCGAGACACAGCAGAGCTCCTCATCCCCAACCATGGGGTTTAGAGACTCATGCCGTAGAAGATACAAATTCAGATGTAATATGTCATGAGGTACAAAATAAATCTCTAAAAGTAGTTTTTATACTCAACTAGTAACCTAGGTTTTCAGAAAATGAGTAAACTAAGATAAATAGTGCAGAAATCCACTTCCGGGTCCCACTTGGTGTGTGTTGGGGCTGAGCATTGAAGCTTTCACGTGTAGAGGCCTTCTTTGAAGTTGAACACCAGTTTGTAACTTGTTTCTGGCGTTTGATTCTAGCTTGCAACTTGTTTCTACCGTTTAACGCCAGAATAGGACAGAAAGCTGGCGTTGAACGCCAGTTTGCATCATCTAAACTCGGGCAAAGTATGGACTATTATATATTTCTGGAAAGCCTGGATGTTTACTTTCCAACACAATTAAGATCGCGCCATTTGCGTTTCTGTAGCTCCAAAAATTCCATTTTGAGTGCAGGGAGGTCAGAATCCAACAACATCAGCAGTTCTTTATCAGCCTCTGAATCAGATTTTTGCTTAGGTCCCTCAATTTCAGCCAGAAAATACCTGAAATCACAGAAAAACACACAAACCCATAGTAAAGTCAAGAAATGTGAATTTAGCATAAAAACCAACGAAAACATCCCTAAAAGTAACTAGATCATACTAAAAACTACCTAAAAACAATGCCAAAAAGCGTATAAATTATCCGCTCATCATGGAGCGCCACCACCAGCAACAATTTGAGAGATCTAAACGTCACAACAGGCAACGTTATGAGAGGTCTGAGCATCGCCACAAACGGCGCTATGAGCACCTCAAGCTGATGATCTGATCCGGTGGCGACATCCCCTCTGAGCCAGACACACCATCAGAGACATCTGAGGAGGAGGCGAGTGATCTTGAGGAGGAGGCACTTACCCGGGCTGAGCAGGCAGGACCTGAGCACACTGCACCACCCTATGAGGAGCACACCAGCTACAGACCGCAGATCCGGAGATTTCTAGACAGACATCACCTCCACTTCAGCAGACCGCTCCTCCTATACTCACTGAGACTGTAGACCCTCAGCCTACTACCGAGACACCAGCAGCCCATCTTTCTAGAGATGACACTTCCTCACACCCAGTTTGAGTGAGCATCGAGGACGATGCTATTATTTAAGTGTGGGGAGGTTGCCGTCTCTGGCATATCTTTTGGTAAACCACTATAAGACTCTTTTATCTTATTTTGTTCATTTTCTGTATTTTATTTTATTTTATCTTTTAGTACTTATACATTTTTTCTTTTGCTTTTGCTACATTTTTATGTTATTTTTTTTGCATTTTGCACTTTGGGTTGTATATATCTTAGATATTTTAGCTTAATTTGCACTTTTAGTTTACTAGTTATATATTAAGTGGATTAATTAGTATAGTTTATCCCTTTTAGCATATGATAGTTTGGTTTAATTGAAAATAAAAAGGAGTAAACTAGAGACTTTAGCATAACAGAATAAAATAATCCACACACCTTGTATATATAGCATTACATGTTAGTTAGTTAACAACATATCTTCAAGGAGAAACACTAAGATTTTAAGAGGCACCTTAAGATTTACATTTAGTTGAATGGAAACTCTTTATTTCTACTTACATGACATACATAACTGATATATGATTTATGAGCTTGAGAACACACAGCCCGTGAGTTTTGAGCTTAATTGTATGGTTACATCAAACCATAAATTTCATTCCTGTGTGTTTCGCACTTCTTTTCTATGCTTGCAATCTTTATTTTGTTTTAATCTATATGTCCAATTATAGAATATAGATGCATACCAAGAGATGATTGAGGCCATTATTCGTATTTGCACCTACTTGTCCCAAATAAACCTACCTTTTATGCCATCCTTGTTAGCCCCCTTGAGCTTTTTAATCCTCTTCTATTTTATAACCACATTACTAGCCTTAAGCAGAAAAACAAAATAAAAATCCCAAGTTGAATCCTTGGTTAGCTTAAGATAGATATTGTGTAAAATTTAAGAATGGGAAATTTTATGGGAACATGGGATGACAGAAACAAAGTAGGGATTTGTATTAAACAAAATGTTTCAAAAATTTGGGAAGCATGCTCATGTGAAATCAAAACAATTAAATTACCATGTGCATTGAAAATAAAAAAATAAAAAATATATATTCTTAGTATTTAAATAAGGGGATACAAAAATTACCCGAAATGCAATTACAAAGAATCAATGCACATGGGACAAAAGTCAAAAAAAATAAATTTTGATGCATGAGCATGTAACACAAAAGTGGAAAGGTTTGGGTAGCTAGGTGAAGAATTATAAAATTATATAAAATATGTATATGTTAGGTGAGATCTTAGACTAGTCAAGGATTCACTTTGTTAGCTCACTTATTACATCCTTACCCTTACCTCAGCCCCATTACAACCTGAGAAAAGGCCTCATGATTTTTGTATGTCTATATTCCATATTTGTTGATTGGTTAGATGAAAAACAAGGTTTTAGAAAACATGACTAGAAAAGAAGAGAGTGATTAGAGAGTAAACATAAAATCCAGTGAGGGTTCAATAGCTCATTCTAATATATCCATATTTAATTAATTGTCTTGCAAGTTGTGAACTATCTTAACTCAACTCAATTGTAACTGTGCTTTAATATGATTTGGCCCTAATTGTACATATATGATTCCTTGAATATATGAATTAATTTAACTACATGTAAGCCTTATATATATGTGAATAATAACTAGAATTGTATGACTCATTTAGGTAGTTGCATTTAGAATAGATTGCATTACATAAGATTCTACTATTTTACCTTTACTCTTTTCTTTTGGATTTAGCATGAGGACATGCTATTGTTTAAGTGTGGGGAGGTTGATAAACCCCTATTTTATGATTCATCTTGTGCTTAAATTGAGTGTTTCTATCAGATCTTTACCCACTTATCCATGTAAATTGCATGGTTTTACTATTCCTTCCTTGTTTTATGATATATGAGAAAACATGTTTCCTATGCTTTAAAAATATTAAATTTAATTATCCTTTATTACCATTTGATGCCGTGATTTGTGTGTTAAGTACTTTCAAGCTTTTTAGGGCATGAATGACTTAGAGGATGGAAAGGAAACATACAAAAATGGAAGGAAAGTACAAAATGGAGTTTTTGAAGAAACTGGAAGCGACGCGAACACGTGGACGACATGGACGCGTGCTTAGCACAAGAGCATCGACGCAAGCGCATGGATGACGCAAACGCGTGACTCGCGCAAAACACAACTGACGCAGACGCATGACTGACGCGACCACAAAAATTACAGAATGCACTGAAGATGATTTTGGGCCACATTTTAGTCCAGATCCTAGCCCAGAGAACACAGATTAAAGGCTATAAATTGGGGAATCCATCAATTAATCTATACATTATCAGAACATACATTCATACGTAGTTTTAGAATTTAGATGTAGTTTTTAGAAAGAGAGGTTCTCTCGTCTCTCTTAGAATTAGGATTAGGATTAGGATTTCATCTTCTTCAATCACAGGTTTAATATTCCTTTTATTTATTTCCTCAACTTAGTTTATGAACTCTTCATGTTTAGATTGATTTCATAATTAATACAGTTTGAGGTATTTCAGACTTATGATTGTTTTCTCTAATTTATGTTATTGATGCTTGGGCTCTATCCAAATTATTTTCATTCGAGTAGGTTTTATTCCCTTTTGACTTTGGTTAAGTAATTGGTGATACTTGAGTTATCAAACTCAGCAGTGGTTGAAATTGGCAATTGCTAATTAATTTGGATCGTTCTAAAAGTTGACTGAAACTCGAGGATCAATTTAATTAGTCTACTTGACTTTCCTTTATTTAATAAGGGATAATTAAGTGGGATTAAAACCCAATTCTCAGCACACCTAATAAGAATAACTAGGATAGAAATTCCAATTCTCATACCTTGCCAAGAGTTTTCTTAGTTATTGATTTACTTATTCCTGCAATTTATTTCTCTTATTCAAAACCCTTTCAAAACCCAAAAGCACTGTTTTCCATAACCAATAATAAACACACGTCCCTGCAATTCCTTGAGAAGACGACCCGAGGTTTGAATACTTCGGTTTATAAATTTTATTGGGTTTGTTACTTGTGACAACCAAAACTTTTGTAAGAAAGGAATTCTTGTCGGTCTAAAAGCTATACTTACAATGGGAATTTATTTGTGAAAATTCTAGATTGCACGAGAATTTCGTTCTTCATGCACGTTTTCAAATTTAGGATCAAATTAGGGATCAAATACAAAAATATGCTATTTTGGTGCTTAAGTGTGAGTTCATATGCTAGAATCCATTCAAATCAAGCCAAAATATATCGGAAAATATGGACTCATCACTTCTCTTTTCCCCAATTTTTGAAAATTATATAGAGTGGTGTTGAGATTTTGATTCTTTGATGTTATAGGATCCGAACAGCTCAAGGAAAATATTCACTCTTGCTTATATGGTGATTGGGTAAGGTGAGAATTCTAGAATCCTAACTAATTCCTTAATTGGGTATGTTAGGTATTGAATTTTAGGTATGTATGTGTGATATATGTGAATTAGGTTGTGTATATATAAGTTGGAGCTTGAATTATATACGTTTGGTGGAGTTTGGGGGTCATTGGTTTGGAGATTTTTGGATCTTTGGGGCTACGTTTGGTGCCTTCGATGTGTCTCGGGATGTACATGAAAATTGGCTAAAATATGGTTTAAGTTTCTCATATTTAATATATAATGTCTTGCGAAAACTTAGGCTAGGTGACCATAGGATAGGAATGAATGCATGTGTATGTTAAATTGTTTAGTGCCTTGAAAATAATTGTGAACTAAATTGGGAGTTGGTTGTTGTTTGATATTAGGGATGAAGTATAGAATGTTATATGATGCTTTAATGATGATTGGTAAGGTGTTAAAATTGAATACGTATATATGATGAATGATCAATGACCTTGTTGGTTAGTTGAAGAAATTTATACATGAAATGGTGTAATATTGATGAATGGTTGATTAGGGTGATGGTGGTGATGTAAATGGTAAGCTATGGTGCTATTTGTATGAGTGGAATGTGGTATTGAATTTGATTTTTGGTAACAATAGAGGTTTAAGAACTTTGGTGAAAAACTAATTTTTGGTTAAACTTCGGCGAGCCATAACTCGGCTTCTGAACCATCAAATTGTTTTGAACTTGTTTTATACAAAAATTGGGTCCGTTAAGTTTACGCCATTTGAAGAACGGAAGAAAAATGTTTTGAAACGAAAATGTTATGTGCATCAAAAGTTTGGTAGGCAAATTGAAATTCTGCAGCACTTAACAAATGTTCTTCTATGCAGGATTTGCGTACGTGAACCTTGCACGCTGCGCGGCCAACCCATTCGGGTTTGGTGTTTCGCATATGCGAGCAAGAGTATCCGTACACAAAAGGTGAGTTTTAAATGGTTGCGTACGTGACCACCTGCACGTGACGCGACCAATCCCTTTGAGTTGGGCTTCTCGAGTACATGAGCAAGGTGCGTGCGTACGCGAGCCGTGAATTTGAGGGGTTGCGTACACGACCACTTGTACGCGACGCGGCAATCCTTTTTGGGTTTGGTTTCTTGCGTACGCGAGCAAGAGGATGTGTACGCAAGGAAGGAAAAATCATTCGTTGCATACGTGAGCAAGGTGCTTGCGTATGCGACTCCCCTATTTTAAGCATGAATTTTTGTGTTTTAAAGTTTAATTTTGAACCTCTAAACCTCTGTTTTTACTCTTTTAAACCTAGATCATAGTAGTAAGCCTAGTAATAAGATGAAGCTAGGAAATAGAGTTAACTTGGGATGAAGCAAGGTTGGAAAATTGATGAATTATATATGGAAATGTGAGTACTTGGAGTGTATATGATGCCATGACTTTAATGATATGATTATGCAATGATTTCAAATGATTATGAATGTTTATTGGCTTATGCACTCAATTGTTTGAGATACGAGTTTCCCTTGGTAAAGTATCATGGCTTGCCACCACATGTTCCAAGTTGAGACTTGATACTATATATATATATAAATTATGAATGAGAAGAGAAAAAGCTATGCATAGACTCATGGGGATGCGCGACAGGGGACAGTCCAAGGTTTAGTAGCCGAACTTGTCAGGTTGGCTTGATAACCGACAGATGAGACTCATCAGCTATAGGACAGGCATACATCATGTTCATATTGTTTGAATTGCTAATTGTTATACTTACTTTCTGTGTTACTTGTATTCTACCTGTGTTTGCCATTGTCTACTTGTTTTTCTGTGTAAACTCATCAGAGATGGAGGAACGGAGGTAAGGTGGAGAGATTTAGTGTTCTAGTTAAGTTATAGTTTGGTTTAGGAATCCTTAGAAGACCACCCGTTTATGGTTTCTATCTTATCCCCTTAAAGTTTTATAATCTGAGTGTCGATGTTCTAGGATTGCCTCTGGCATTCCTAGGACCTTATATCTTATGTACGTGGCACCTTTACCATGCTGTGAATCCCCGGTTCTCATCCCATACGTTATTGTTGTTTTCCAGATACAAGTCGAGAGGCACCTCGTTAGGCGTCTAGAGTTCTGCAGCAAAGTACATTTTGGTACTTTATTTTGATGTATATTTTATAGATGGTCATATGTATATAACTCTCCAAACAACTTGCTTTATTTTGTACATCTTAGAGGTTTAAGGAGAACTAAGGTCTTATTTCTGTATTTTGAACCTTGGGTTATGTATATATTTATGTAAATATTCTCCGGCCAGCCTTAGCTTCGCAAGTTGGGTTAGGAGCTTGATATTTTGTACTCTTGACTCTCTACTCATGTCTTTTTTATATATATATATGTGTGTCTGTGTGTGTGTGTGTGTGTGTGTGTGTGTGTGAACCATAGCTTTCTTTGTATGCAAGTAATCCTTAATCTTGAGCATTGCGCTTTTAATTTTACAATTTTGTGTTACGCATCCTTCAAGGCTCTTAGTATACTAAATTCTTTCAAATATTATACGTATATAAGTTTTATTTTAGAAGTCGAAATATCGTACCACCTCTGTTTTATGACTTCAGCATAAAGCTCAGTGTGGTAGGGTGTTACAGTTGACAACCAAGAGGCAAAGGTCTTCATGCAAGAGTTCGAGAGAGTGACACCGCTCTAAGTACAATTTGAGTGGGTAACCATATCACCCATGAAATTTATCGGCCCACATCAATGCGCTATTTTAGAGATGAATCACCAACTTAAGGTCTTACTTGGAGTGTTATATGATGAAGAATTGGAGGTTGGTTGCCAAAAGAGTCCAAGACCTATCAAAAGTGCTAATTCAAGGTTTGGGATTCAAGCATGGTATAAAGCACAATTGAGTGCATTCCGGAAATTGTTGTCATACTTTAATGGTACTTTGGGAGTTTGTCCATCCGACTTGATCCATAGAGATCAACAAGAAGGTGAACGGGAAACTAGAATATGGGATCTTGGAAGAGCTTTAAAGACCAAGTACAGATGGAGATTCAAGGAGGAATGAAAACATAAGCCACCTTAACAAGAGTCTCCTCAAAAAGTCCAACTTAAGGACTTTAAATAAAAGTGCTAGGTGGGAGACACCCCACCAAAGTAACACCTTCCTAACCCTCTCATTGTTTATAGTCTTGGTTTATTGAATTTTTGCTTGTCTTAGCTAACTTAAGATTAGTTTAATTTTTAGTTTAGTTAGGTTGATTTTTGTATGGATCATGAGTTTGTGAAGTTTTGAATGCTTTAGGGTTGAAACTTTTGTTGAACTAAAGTTTAATGCCTTAGAAATTGAAGCAAAATTTTTGGAGAAATAGCGCAGTGTCCGTACACACACCCTGGTGCGTATGCACACAATCACTAAATTTCACATCTTGTGCGTATGCACCGATATGTGTGTATGCCAACTCAATTGCACACCCCCTGTTGGGAGCACTTGCACCTGCTTGTGCATGCGCATCCCAGCCTGATAAGCGAATTTTCAATGGTATAGAATTTCACAAATGAAATCTCGTTGCAAGTATAGTTTCTAAACCAACAAATAATCTTTTCATGCAAAAATTTGGTTGTCACAAGTAACAAAGCCCTAAAAATAATAACCGAAGTATTCAAATCTTGGGTCGTCTCTTAAAGGAATTGCAGGGAAGTGTTCTTGTTATTGGTCATGAGATGTATATTCTGGGGTTTTGAATAGGAGACAAGAAAAGTAAATTGCAAGAATAAAACTAATAGCTAAGAAAGCTCTTGGTAAGGAATGAGAACTAGAAGTTCTATCCTCATTATCATTATCAATTGCAATGAGAATTGTCCATTTCTCTCACTTAGTCAACCTCTAACTATGAGGGAAAATCAAGTGGATAAATCAATTTGATTCCTCAAATCCTTGTCAACTCCTAAGGAAAGACTAGCATTACTGGAATTCAAATCAATCAGCAACTTCTAATTGTTAATCAACAAGAGACTCTGACAACTCAAGAGTCACCAATTACTCAACCTAAGCCAAGAGGAGAAAAATCTACTCTAGCTTCCTTCCAAGCATATTGACAAACACTTGGAAGGCATAAAAGAAAAGCATATTAAAATGACAACAAGAATGAAATCTAACAACTACTAATTGCAAAGAATTAACAACAACAATCAAAGAAGGCACAATTAACATGAATTACCTCAAATTACATTAAAATAAAATAAGAGGAACAAGAGTGTATCAGTAACAAAATATACAAAAAAGGGAGATCACAACAAAAGAATAAAAGAACAAGATGTGGCAACTATAAATTGAGAAGGAGAAGTAGATGAAGACATGAATTAAACCTAGATCTAGAAAAGAATTAAACATAATCTTAATCCTAATTCTAGAGAGAATAGAGAGCTTCTCTCTCTAGAAACTAACTAAAACATGACCCAAACTAAACTATGACTACTTGGTAACTCCCCCCTAATCCTCCTTCAATCCTTGGGTTTAATAGTTTCAGAAGTGAGTTGGATTTGGGCCTGGGAAGCCCAGAAATTGCTCCCAGTGGATTCACTTTAAGTGGGTCACGTGCGAGCACTGACGCGTATGCATCATGTACGCGTACGCGTCGCCATGTGACTTCACTTTCAACGCGTGCGTCTTTGCTGCGCGTGAGCGTCGATGAGTGCATTCCAAACCCTTGGTTTTCCATGATTTCTCCACTTTGTATGCTTTTCTCTTTACTTCTTTGATCCATTCCTAGCCTTTTCATCATGAAATCACTAACAAACACATCAAGGCATCTAGTGGAATCAAAGATGAATCAAAATTAGCGTTTTAAGGCCTAAAATGCAAGTTTTTACACTTAAGCACAATTTAGGAGAAAATCATGAAACCATGCTATTTCCTTGAATAAATGTGGGAAAAGTGGATAAAAACCACCTAAATTAAGCACAAAATGTACCACAAAATAGTGCTGCATCACAGTCTTTTGCCTCATTGTGTGTGCACACCTGTGCGTACGCACACCACCCCAAATCATGCAGTTTGTGCGCACGCACCCGTATGTGCGTATGAACACTCATTTGCAACCCTTCTACCAGGAGCGCTCGCACCTTCTTCCTATCTGTGCATATGCAGACTATGTGCGCACGCACACATATCCTTCTTTCCACAAAAAAAACTCTTCTGTGCGTACACACCGGGCTGTGCGTATACACACTTCTTGATTGCTTCTCCGTTGAGAGCATTTGCACATGCTTATGAAAACGCGCACCATCCCTTTTCCACCTTGTGTGTGTAAGCAGACATGTTTGCGCGTACGCACAAGTGCTACTTTGGGCATACATTTGATTGCACTTTGAATTAAGCCCTAACGCACTATTGCTCCTTCCATCTCTCTCTTCTCTTACTTTTGCCCTAGAAGAATGGAATTATGGACAATGGATAACTAAAATGCTCCCAGCAAATAGACAGAAATCAGAATGGAAACAGAAATAAAAAAGAAAAATAACAAGGTAATTAAAATGCTTAATCTAGCTCTCCAATGAATTTAATCATTGTCAAATTCAAACCAATCCCCGGCAACGGCGCCATAAAACTTGATGAGTCCGGAATTCACACCCCATAAATTTTTTTGATTATGAATCCGCTCTTTTTTGGCAAGCGCACAAAATTATCGTCAAGTATTAACCCACAATAGAGTTGGATCGTATCCACAGAGATTGGTAGTTTTGAGTAATTTTAATCAATTGGTGAATTAGTCAAGCTAAAAAAATAGATTGTGATTGCAGAATTATAAATGGGCAGAAACGTAAATGACATGAAAGTAAATAAAAGCAGTAAAGTGCAGAAATTGAAATGGCAAGAATGTAAAGAGCAGAAACATAAATGACTGAATTATAAACGAGAATGGGGAATTGCAGAATGTAAATAGAAGCTATAAAGAAAGTGGTAGATGAGAATAAGGGGAATTCATTGAGATCAGGAGATGTTGTCTCTTTGGATTAAATTCAGCTTATATCCTCTTCAATCATGCAATTCATTGACCTCCTGGCAATCATGATTGATTGAGCCCCAATCCTTTAGTGACTCAATCTCTCAGATCTTGATCAATAGACAATTCCTTGGTCTGATTGCTCATGTAGAGAGATATGCTTAGTCCCTAATTATACCACACATCATCATAGGTCCAGGTAGAGGGAGGATTGTATGTCACCATATCCAAATACCAAAATCCAGATTCTACTCAAGTGTGAGAAGGGATTTCTAGCATGGTTTCATGTTTCCTTTTCCAAGGTTTCCATGAAACCCATTTTGCATTCAACCTCTTTTCCAAGATGATTGAACACTAAGCATGAAAAATGAAATTCCTTCTAGCAAATAAAAGAGAAGATGAAGAGAAGAAGAAAATTCATTATCATTAATCCATCAAGTACAACAGAGCTCCCTCTTTCAGTGAGAGGGAATTTAGCTACTCATAACTTAGAGAAAAGTACTCAACATGGAGTGAGAAGTAAAACTAAAAACTCTTCTAACTGCTTAACCTCCTTTCTCAGTACTTCTTGGGGTTATTTATACTACTCTGATGAGCGGATAATTTATACGCTTTTTGGCATTATTTTTAGATAGTTTTTAGTATGATCCAGCTACTTTTTAGTATATTTTTATTAGTTTATAAGAAAAATTCACATTTCTAGACTTTACTATGAGTTTGTGTGTTTTTCTATGATTTCTGGTATTTTCTGGCTGAAATTAAGGGACCCGAGCAAAAGTTTGATTCAGAGGCTGAAAAAGGACTGCTGATGTTGTTGGATTCTGACCTCCCTGCACTCGAAAGGAATTATTTGGAGCTACAGAAGTCCAAATCGTGCGTTCTCAATTGCGTTGGAAAGTAGACGTCTAGGGCTTTCCAGAAATATATAATAATCTATACTTTGCCCGAGTTTAGATGACAAAAACTTGCGTTCAACGCCAGCTTTCTGCCCTATTCTGGAGTTAAACGCCAGAAACAAGTTACAAACTGGCGTTTAACTCCAAGGAAGACCTCTACACGTGAAATCTTCAATGCTCAGCCCAAGCACACACCAAGTGGGCACGGAAGTAGATTTCTGCATCATTTACTTATTTATGTAACCCTAGTAATTAGTTTAGTATAAATAGAACTTTTTACTATTGTACTAGACATCTTTGGACGACCTTTTGGAACATCTTTGATCATTGTTAGTCCTTAGACATTGGGGGCTGGCCTCACGGCCATGCCTACCTTATTTTCACTTATGTATTTTCAACAGTGGAGTTTCTACACACCATAGATTAAGGTGTGGAGTTCTGCTGTTCCTCGAGTACTAATGCAAAGTACTATTGTTCTTCTATTCAATTCAAGCTTATTCTTATTCTAAGATATTTATTCACACTTTAACCTAATGAATGTGATGATCCGTGACACTCATCACCATTCTCACTTATGAACGCGTGCCTGAGAAACACTTCCATTCTACCTGCGAAAGCTAGAGTGTGTATCTCTTGGATTCCTGGTCTATGCATTTGATTGCCTCTCCTGACAATAGAGCCTTCAATTCCTTGAGATCAGAGTCTTCGTGGTATAAGCTAGAATCAATTGGCAGCATTCTTGAGATCCGAAAAGTCTAAACCTTGTCTGTGGTATTCCGAGTAGGATCTGGGATGGGATGACTGACGAGCTTCAAACTCGCGACTGTAGGGCATAGTGACAGACGCAAAAGGATAGTAAATCCTATTCCTACACGATCGAGAACCAACAGTTGATTAGCCATGCGGGAAACCATAGAGGACTATTTTCACTGAAAGGACGGGAAGTAGCCATTGACAACGGTGACACCCAACATACAACTTGTCATAGAAAGGAGTATGAAGGATTGGATAAAGGCAGTAGGAAAGCAGAGATTCAGAAGGAATGACATATCTCCATACACTTATCTGAAATTCCCACCAATGAATTACGTAAGTATCTCTATCTTTATTTTATGTTTATTCATCTTTTAATTATCAAAATTCTATAACCATTTGAATGCGCCTGACTGAGATTTACAAGATGACCATAGCTTGCTTCAAGCCGACAATCTCCGTCGGATCGACCCTTACTCACGTAAGGTTTATTACTTGGACGACCCAGTGCAATTGCTGGTTAGTTGTGCGAAGTTGTGGAAAAGAATTGAGATTACAATTGTGCGTACCAAGTTGTTGGCGCCATTAAGATCACAATTTTATGCACCATACTCCTAGCTCTCAAAATAAAAGAAAAACAAAAGTGAAAAAGGAAAATTACAATTTTGAGGGAAAAAAAACTCAATAAACGTGATCTCCCAGCTGACATGTGGTTGGCGCTTCAGTGGCGTGCCACGTCCTCCTCTAGTTCTGGCTTGGCGTGTCATGCCTAGCTCTTCAAGTGGCATGCTCTCCTTCATTAGCCTCCCTGGCGTACCACGCCTTCGGTCCCAAGTGGCACGCCCAGGTCTTCTCCCTCTTCTTCTTGCTTCTGGAAAATTGAACTAGCGTGACACGCCCAGGGTCTAGCATGCCACGCCCTTGCGGTGTGCTCGATCCATCTCTTTGGAAAGTTGAACTAGCGTGGCACGCCTAGGATCTGGCGTGCCACGCCCATTTGTGTGCTTGGCTCCTTCGCTGGCGTGCCACGCCCAACATTCAAGTGTCACGCCCAGGGTGGAGGATGGATGCTGGCGTGCCACGCCTTCGTCGCCAAGTGGCACGCCCTTATGGTTGGCTTCTTAACTTCCTCTCTGGAAAATATAACCAACATGCCACGCCTAGAGGCTGGCGTGCCACGCCCATAATCTTGCCTTGGTTACAGTAGCTGGCGTGCCATGCCCAGCATTCAAGTGGCATGCCATAGTAAGATTCTTGAGCTGGCGTGCCACGCCTTCGACACCAAGTGGCACACCCAGCCCTTTCTTTGGCTTCCTTATGTATTGGCGTGCCACGCCTGGTTGCTCAAGTGGCACGCCTAAGTGGGGATGAGAGCTTGGCGTGCCACGCCTTCTATCTCAAGTGGCACACCCAGGCCTTTTTAGCCTTCAACTTCTTCTCTGGAATCTTGTACTAGCATGCCACACCATGTTGCTCAAGTGGCACACCCATTCATTTGTTGGTTCCTCAAGCTTGGCGTGCAACGCCTGACTCCTCAAGTGGCATGCCCAAGTGACTTTTGAAGCTGGCGTGCCACACCTTCGACACCAAGTGGCACACTCTATAGTAAGTGAAGTGCTAGGCGTGCCACGCCCCTTTAATGACCTTTAATGTTGCTATCTGAAAAAATGTATTGGTGTGCCACGCCCAGCTTCTGGCGTGCCACGCCCATGTAAATGCTTGAGAACCCCTCTGGACTTCAGCACTGGCGTGCCACGCTAGTGTACTTTTTGTGGCATTTGCTCCAAGTGCCACACCCGTTTCACACGCCCAGCTTGTTTTGTTGTTTTCTTCCTATTTTTGATGTCTTTTTCACCTGAAATTTAGCACAACCTTGATGACAAGTCATCATATACCCATTTTTCAAGCTAATTTCACTTGTTTAGTTAGCATTTATGCACTTTCTTGCATTCTAAGTAAGTGATTTGGAATGAAAATGCACAACATCTCTAAATCAAGCAACCACCATGAAATTAATGTTAAATCATGAGGTTTGAGCTAATTTTAATTGCATTTTAATTGATTTATAAGCCTCTTGAATTTAGTGATACTTTGAGTGGTTGTTTGGTTTATTTTAGGTGAAGAAAAGGAAAGAAAATGAAAAGCGTGGCCTAAGAAGTGTGACGCAAGAAAAGGAAAGCGTGGCAAAGGAAAGGGGAAGCGTGCCGCATTACAATGGAGAAGCAACCTTGCCCTCCACAAGGGCAGACTGTTCTCTGGGAGGGCAACATTTGGTGACCAAACAAGAAAAGGCAACCTTGCCCTGCCCACTCCAAGGGCAGAGCACAAAATGGTGCCTTGGAGCCAAGAGAAGAGAACATTGCCCTGCCCTTGTGGAGAGCAGGATCGGGCACCTCAAGAAAGAAAATCCAAGGAAAAATAGCTCCCATGCATGCCACAAGGTTCGAACCAAGAACCATGAGGAAGCCAAGCCTTAAGGGTGACTAGCGTGCCAAGAAATCAAAAGAAAAAGTAGCGTGTTTGCAAGCCCCCAGGATCGAACCCACGACTTGAAGGAAGGATCCTGCCCTGCCCTTGGCGCGGGCAGGGCAGCAATTGGAATAGCGCACCACACAAAATTTTCTGGCGCACCAAAATTGATTCCTGGCGCACCAATTCCTTCTTTGGCACGATCCTGGCGCGCGCGTTCCTTCCCTGGCGCACCAAACCAATCCTGCCCTGCCCTTGGCGCGGGCAGGGCAGCCTCCCACACACCAACGCACATCCTGGCGTGCCAATTTCCTTTCCTGGCGCACCAACCTTCGCATCTGGCAGCACCAAGCGCGCGCACGTCTCATCCTGGCGCATCAGCCTTCCCGCCCTGCCCTTGGCATGGGCAGGGCAGCCTCTGGCCGCACCAACTCACGCCAAACGCGCACCAACTCGCACCAACATGCAACATGGCCGCACCAACTCCAAGCACCAAGCATCAATTTTCTGCCCTGCCCTCCACAAGGGCAGGGCAGCCTCCTGGGAGTGGTTTTTGGGCCAAA
>NC_029776.3:40992404-40993727 GCF_000817695.3 Arachis duranensis | reverse complement strand
AATATAGTCACAACCTGTATCAATGGGAGAATGTTCATCATACCATGGGAGAAGTTAGGCACGTACAAAGAATGGAGTATGATGAAAACATGCAAGCAAGGTTGGAGTACTTGACCCACAATCTGCCAACACTCAATCCTGAGATCAAGCCATTTGAGCAATGCCCTGAATTTTTAGCCAAGCAACAAGCAAGATCTCATCAATACACTGAGTCAACCTTTAACAGATTGGAAGATTTTGGGCTCAAAGGACTCTTAGATTCTGTTTGGGGTAGAAGGTGTCCTGGTGAAGAGATCCGAGATTACTCCAAGACAGGGAAGAGAAAGAAGAAGAAGGGAGAATCAAGCAGCAGCCATGACCATTAGAAGGTGGCAAAGTTCTTTCATACTTCCTCTTTCATGTTTCTAATAAAGAGATGCATGTCTGAAACATGATATGCCTCCATTTGTTATTTCCTTTACTTTATGCATTTTCTGTTCTTTGCTTTTCATTTTAAAGTTAGTTAATAAATAGCTAGAAAAATGATAAATCTGCTTAGTGCTTGTATCCATCACTTAGCTTTAAATATTGCTTTGTTTCCCAATTGCTTAAATAAAAGAGTTTGGTTTGAATTGAAAAGTAAAATGTCCAATGTTGCATGAGTATGAATGAAAGTTGGTGGTGGCATATGTGTTTGATTAAATGCATGACTCATGGAATAAGTGTTGCATAATATCATTCTCATTAATTGTGAGTTAGCTTGCTGTTACAGAGATGCCTATTAATAATGAGACAACCCTTGGTAACAAAAATAGAAAGAAAAAGGAAAGAAAAAGCCAAAATGGCAAGAAAAACAAAGAATAAAGGTTGGACACCAATGGCTTGAACCTTAGGACAAATGTCTGTGGTGTTCTTGTACTGAGATCTGCTTGGATGAGTAAATTCTAAGGGGTATTTTGAAACCCGGTCACTTAGATCAACTGATTTGGGATGGCCAATTGAAAATCCACAATAAAGAGCAACTTAGATACAAAGCACTTAGTGATCCAAAGAGATGCTGGGCATCAATGATCCTAGGAAGAATTAATGAGCTAAGTGTCTGTGGTGGAAAGATGTTGAGCAAAAGAAAAGAAAATAAAGCCAAAGGCTATGCTGCAGCATTTGACACCCAACCTATAAGAAAGTAATAAGCTTGTTAAAGCATTATAAGCCAAGAAGAGTTACCAAGGGAGTAATCAAAAGAAGAGTCTTATAACAGCAAGCTTAGCAGACCTTTGATGCAAAATGTGTATTATACAGCAGCAACAATAAATGAGTTATCATTGTCTGCATAAATGCCCCATA
>NC_029776.3:40978064-40990870 GCF_000817695.3 Arachis duranensis | reverse complement strand
ACTCTTATTTTTGAGAGCTTTTGAATTTCCTTTGTCTTTGAGCTTTCTTGAGAGACTTGTCCGAGAACTAAGAGGATCAAGGGAGAATTGAATGATCTTCTTCCTCATTTCCCTTGGGCAATTCTACTCTTCTGTTTTCTGAGTATTGGGTGTGTGAAATTGGGGAAATTCTGTCCCAATTCCCATTCAAACTCTTTGCACTTTGTTCTCTGCATAATTCAATTTCAATTCTGTTCTTCTATTACTTCTTCATTAATTTTCTGTCAATTGCTTAGTTAATTCAGATCTGGGAAGGAAATTGGGTTTTAGGCTCTGCTACCTAAGCCCTTGGGATCCTGAGATCATAATTCACTCTTGGTTCTTCTGTGAACCTTTGCAGAGTTTTATTTCATTTCTGTTTGAATGCTTCTTGCCTCTAATTTACTTTCTGCTCAATCTCTTGCTGCAATTTACTTCTGCTTTGTTTATATCTTGCAATCCCATTCCTCAATTCCCTTTTATATTCAAGCCATTTACCTTTCTTGCCATTTAAGTTACCGCAATTTAATTTTCTTGCACTTTAAGTTTCAGTCATTTACTTTCTTGCTCTTTAAGATTCTGCACATTTACAATTTTGTTCTTCAATTTACTGCACTTCTCCCTTCCCCCTTTACATTTACTGTCATTTACTTCCTGTTAAACACAAATCACTCAACCAAAACTTGATTCGCTTGACTAAATCACCCACTAAACTAAAATTGCTCAATCCTTCAATCCCTGTGGGATCGACCTCACTCATGTGAGTTATTATTACTTGATGCGACCCGGTACACTTGCCGGTGAGTTTTGTGTTGGATCGTTTTCCACACATCAAACCTCATTTCAAAGTAATGTACTATACTATTCATCAAATATTGCATGAATTGCAATGATCAATTGAGATTATGCTCTTTTGTGGTCCTTTTTATGCAAGAAAGAAGGGTAGATGATGCAAGTCATCACAACACCAAACTTATGCTTTGCTTGTCCCAAGCAAATCAGTGTGAGTGGTTTCTATAAGAATTGAGACTGGACCTTGGGTGGATATAGACATAACTAAGGATAGAACTAAGTGTTTAACACATGCATGCATATTTTTGTTTAAATGCCATAAAGAGCTTCTAAATCCTTGAGAGTTCTTTCAAATATAGGTTTCAGGGTTCCTTTTTATTGATTGTCATCTTGAAGTAGTAATAGTCACTTTATTTTCTTCTTTGGTTGTTCTTTTTCTTCTATTTATTGACCACGACACTAAGTGTTCTGTCTCAAGACAACCCTTTAGTTGGGCTTTCAATTAGCACTCCCAAACCAGTTGGCTTTAGGATACTAGGTGTTGAAACAACCCTAAGAATTTACTTGCCCAGGCCTCTTCTTGACACATCTTCACCACAAGCATCTACTAGGATTTTCAACTCTTTTGAGCTTTTTAATGTTTCTCTTCGTCCTAGTAGTTGATGCTCAGAGTCTTGGGTCTATATTGCTTACTACTTCTGGGTTCTATAGATGTTCAAGCAACACCCCTTATCCTCTATTTGTCATACTTTCTAAGACTAGTTGCCTTTCATGACTCATGTTTTTTATTTCATTCAAGGTTCTACACTTAGTTCCTTGTCTCTTAGTTTGTGAATGATCTCTCTTGGTCTTAGTCTCTTTTACTCTTGTTCTTGCACAACTCACAACAACTCTTATGGAGACAAACTATTCTTTATTGATGATGAAAAAGACTTGAAATTAACATTGCATTTTCTTTCTTGTAATTCAAAGGACTCACAAAAGACTTCAGTCACAAACAACTAAGCATGAAACATAAACTATCCTAATGTTGCAATTTATTCTTGAACAGAAAATTAAAACAGAGATAAAAACTTAAACATAATTCAGAAAATAGAGATTGTCGATCATGGGACTTAACAACCTTGAGCCGCTTCAATTCATTGGCCCCTTTCCCTTATCTTTCTTCTTGGAAAGGGAGTCACCTTTCTTGGAAGATCCTTCTTGTGCCTTTTTATCCTTTGGCTTCCAAAATCCCAGCCTTCTCATGTAGGATTTCACATTTTCTTTGTGTTGGTATGTGATTTCTTCCTGCCGTGCATTGAGTTCCTCCAGTTTTTACATATAGGTAGGGTAATTGGGATTCAGGTTGGCTACTGCATTACACAAGTAGCTCAACTTTATTTGTGCGTAGCAATCACAGTCTTCTCTTGCTAAAGTTCTGGCATCGTAGAGGTGTCTGAACTTAGCTAGGCTCCCTATTTGATGTAATTGGTATTCCAGAATTATTCCTAGGTTGCCTTGCATACTTCAGCTGCTCCATACTTCCTTGGAGTTGATGTAGGTGCTCATTCACTTGGTTCCATTGTTGTTGTTGACTATCCTTGAATTGATTGACATTTTCTCTCAGATGGTGTAGGTCTCCTCTCATCTGGTGTACATCTCCTTGCAGTTGCTCCCAGTTAAATCCTTCAGGAAATTGTTTGTATTGTTGATAGGGTGGTGGTGGTTGGAGTGCTAGGAATTGTAGTTGCTCCTCTGTCTCTTCTTCTTCTTCTTTTTCTTGTGGCCTATGAGCATGAGCAGCTCTATGCTCCCTGGCCCTCTGAAGTGGGTTTACAGCCACCACTTTGGGCATCTTCTTGGCAGTTATGAATTTATCCTACTTCACTAGCACTTCATTAATAATCTTCTCAACTCCAGCTTCATCACACAGCCACTGTATGATGCTGGAAAATGCCAACCTTGTGTTATCGCTGGTGCTATTCAGCACTTTGTTGATGTTGTTGGCAATCAACTCTCCAACATTGACATTCTCACCTCTCATGATGCTGTAGATGAGCGCAGCTCTCTCTTTGGTCACCTCCAAAGTGTTGGATGTGGGGATTAGGGATATTCTTACAAATTCCAGCCACCCTCTAGCTTAGGGGCTCAAATCCTTTCTTCTCAGCTGGTTGGGCATCCCATCCTTGTCGTTTATCCATTGCACATTCAACACACAAATTTCATTGAGGATTTCATCAAATCCTGGGTCTTGTTGTTTCATTCTTTCCTCATAGCTCTAGTTGGAGGTTGTCTGCTTCACCATTAGCATCCTCTCTATGCTGGAGGGGCTATAATCTATGGATTTCCCCTCACGTAGCTGAGATAACCATATGGTTATCTCGGCTGAGGAATGGCACTGGCATAAAACTCCCTCACCCAGCCTTCCACCACCTTTCTTGGTGGGTCGCATAAGATTGCCCCACCCCTACTGTTTATCTCCCTATTGATCTCAATGTGCTCGTTGCTTCCCAGTTTGAACCTAACCTCTAGGATGATTCCCCTTTCACTCACCCAACCATAGAAATGGTTTTGGTTGAATGAGGAGAGGAACTTGTACTCATTGAAGATTGAGCTTGAGGACCCCGAAGTTGGTTCCTTGGTTTTTCTTTTCTTTGATGCTGATGATTTTGGTGGTGCCATTGGGTTGAGAGAGGTGTTTAAAGGTTTTTAAAAATTTTGAAAGATGTTGCAAGGGAATGCAAGCAAAACAAGGTTTTGCTCCAACACCAAACTTAAAACTTGATTGTCCCAATCAAGAAAGGGAAAAAGAAGTAGGAAAAGAAAGGTAGGGGAAAGAGATGAAAAGAAAGAAGGAATTGTTGGGGTTCCTTTCGTATGTGAAGTTGGGGTTTGAAGTGTGAGGAGGGGTGGGAAAAGGTAGGGGTTTTTATAGGGATGGAAAAGAAATGGTCCGAACGGTGGGAAGAAAAGAAATTCAATGTTTCCCCACTTGGGGAGTGGCGCATAGCGTGGTAAGAGGCATCAATCCTTATCCCACTCTGCTCCTTGCATGTGTTGAGTTCCAAGGTGCAAGTACACCTTGACTTCTTTGCTTTATGAGCTATCACTCATGTGGGCCCCTTTTTTTCTCCTGAAAATAAAACTGAACCCCATTAGTAATGACAAAAGAATCCTCCATATTCCTTTTTAATATGAGTGAATAGAATTGCAACTGATGGGTTCCTATGGGACACCAAACTTAATGCTATTGCATCTCAATAAATTGGGTTTATCATTGGGTTTTCAATGTGTTCATAAAGGTAGAATAACTCTAATCATTTCATATTCTTTTACTTCTAACCTCTTCTGAACATAATTAAACCAAGTTCATGTTCCCACCAATATATTAAATGCTTTCAAATTGAGTAGTATTGGGCTTGCTAGGTGATCCTTGTATGGTGGTGGCCATACCAAACTTAATCCATGGGCTTACTCTTCAAAATTACTTTATCCAAATGGTTGTAAGACTAGATTAAGTGGTGAGTGGCCACACCAAACTTAGCTTTTTAGCTAGTTCTCAACCCAATCACTCATCATCAGTAAATATATTCATCAAATTGCATTTCCAGAATAAAAGAAAATGGCATATCTTAACTACCAAACTGAAGTTAACTTCTTAATCCACTACCTACAATCTACTCTTATAAGGCAAAGAAACACAAATTTTTAACCGAAACTTAAAATACCTAATTTGCCAAATCTTAACTACTTCTAAAAAAACAATAAATCAAAAGGATATAAAGTGTTGGGGTGCCTCTCAACTAGCGCTTCTTTATTGTCACTAGCTTCACTCTTCCATCTTTAGTTGAGTTTGTAGCTCACTTTCTGCTCCTCTAAAGAGCCTCCCAAGTAATGTTTGAGCCTATGGCCATTGACAGTGAAAGTTCTCTGAGTTTTGTCCTCCATGAGCTTTACATGACCATATGGGGATGCCTTAAGGATAGTGAAAGGTCCTGACCATCGAGACTTAAGTTTCTCTGGAAAGAATTTGAGTCTTGAGTTGAACAATAGCACCTTTTGACCTTCCTCAAAATCTCTCCTTGCTATCTTTTGATCATGCCATCTCTCAGCTTTTTCCTTGTAGATTTTGGCATTTTCATATGCTTGAGATCTAAGCTCCTCTAATTCTTGTAATTGCAAGATCCTTTTCTCCCCAACAGTAGTACCATCAAAGTTTAGTAGCTTGAGTGCCCAAAAGGCTTTATGTTCAAGCTCAACGGGTAGATGACACGCCTTCCCGTATACCAACTGATATGGGGTCATACCTGTTGGTGTTTTGAAGGCTGTCCGATATGCCCAAAGAGCATCATCCAGCCTCTTCAACCAGTCCTTTCTTGATGCTCCCACAGTTTTCTCTAAGATCCTTTTTAACTCTCTGTCTGATATCTCGACCTGCCCACTTATTTGAGGGTGATAAGATGTTGCAACCTTATACTTCACTCCATATCTCAAAAGTAATGTCTCCAATTATCTGTTGCAGAAGTGTGTCCCTCCATCACTAATGAGGGCTCTAGGTACTCCAAACCGGCTGAAGATGTTTCTCCTAAGGAAGTTCATGACCACCTTATTGTCATTCGTTGGGGTTGCAATAGCCTCTACCAACTTAGAGATATAGTCCACTGCCACTAGAATATACTTATTTGCTTATGAGGTGGGGAATGGACCCATGAAGTCAATCCCCCATACGTTAAATAGTTCAAGTTCCAGTATGAATTATTGTGGCATCTCGTTTTTCTTGGGTAGGTTCCCAGCTCTTTGGCACTCATCACATCTTGACACCAATTCCTTTGCATTCTTGAAAATGGTTGGCCAGTAGAACCCACATTGTAGCACTGTGACTGCAGTTCTTTTTCCACTAAAATGGCCTCCATATCCGGATCCATGACACTGCCAAAGCACCTCTTGCCCTTCCTCGTGGGAAATGCACCTTCTCAAGATTCCATCAGTACACTTTTTGAACAAATAAGGCTCATCCCAAATGTAGTGTTTAGCATCTTTGATTTGCTTTCTCCTCATGTGTTTGTTGATGTTGATTGGTAGTTCCCTAATAGCTTTGAAGTTGGCTATGTCTGCAAACCAAGGGGCTTCTTGGATCATCATCAACTGCTCAACAGGGAAGCTCTTATTCATTGCAAATTGGTGTGTCTCTTCTTCTTCTTGTGGAATCCTTGAGAGTTGGTCAGGCACTTTGTTCTCTTCTCCACTCCAATCTTTAATTTCAATGTCAAACTCTTGGAGTAGCAAGATCCATCTTATTAGTCTGGGCTAAATTCTTGTTTGGTAAGCAAGTACTTGAGTGCTGCATGATCAATGAATACAATTACCTTAGAGCCAATAAGATATGATCTAAACTTATCAAAAGCAAAAACTATAGCTAAAAGCTCCTTCTCTGTAGTGGTGTAGTTCCTTTTATTCTCATTAAGGACATTGTTAGCATAGTAAATAACATGTACTAGCTTGTCTTTCTTCTGTCCTAGAACAGCACCAACAGCAAAATCAGATGTATCACACATTAATTCAAAGGGCAGATCCCAGTTGGGTGGTGCCATAATAGGTGCAGAGGAAAGTCTATTCTTAAGTTTATCAAAGGCTAACATACACTCTCTATCAAAAACAAAAGGAGTATTTGAGACAAGTAGGTTGCTAAGGGGTTTTGCAATCTTTGAAAAATCTTTAATAAACCTCCTATAAAACCCAGCATGTCCCAAAAAGCTTCTGATTACCTTGACATTGCAAGGTGGGGGTAACTTCTCAATTACTTCCACCTTTGCCTTTTTCACTTCTTTGCCATTTTTGGAGATCTTATGACCAAGAACCACCCCTTCAGTTACCATAAAATGGCACTTCTCCCAATTTAAAACCAGGTTGGTTTCTTGGCACCTCTTTAGCACCACAACAAGATGACATAGGCAATCAGAATATGAATTCCCAAACACGGAGAAGTTGTCCATGAATACTTTTATGAACTTCTCAATCATGTCTGAAAAGATGGAGAGCATGCACCATTGGAATGTTGCAGGTGCATTGCATAATCCAAAGGGCATCCTCCGGTAAGCAAAAACTCCATAGGAGGGACAAGTAAAAGAGGTTTTCTCCTGGTCCTTGGGATCTACAACTATTTGGTTGTAGCCAGACTAACCGTCCAAGAAGCAATAGTATTCATGCCCTGCGAGTCTTTCAAGTATCTGGTCCATGAAAGGTAGGGGAATGTGGTCTTTCCGGGTGGCTTCATTGAGTTTTTGATAGTCAATGCACATACGCCATCTGGTCACTATCTTTGTAGGTATCAATTCATTCTTCTCATTTGGCACAACAGTAATCCCTCCTTTCTTTGGAACTACTTGCACCGGGCTTACCTAAGGGCTGTCTGAGATGGGGTAAATCAACCCTGCTTGCCACAACTTCAACACTTCCTTCTGAACCACTTCATTCATGGTTGGATTCAGCCTTCTTTGTTGTTGCCTTGAGGACTTGGCACCTTCCTCAAGTAGGATCTTGTGCATGCACATTGAAGGACTGATTCCTTTTAAATTTGCAAGTGTCCAGCCTTTGGCATCCTTGTATTATTTCAGCACTTGGATAAGTTCCTCTTTTTGCTCCTTATGCAACTTTGAATTGATGATCACTGGGTAGGTGTTGTTGTCACCCAAATATGCATATTTCAAGCTCGGTGGTAAGGTCTTCAGCTCAAGTTTAGGTACCTTTACTTCTTTGTTGTCTTTATGGTTCAGCATGGCTGAATTTGCCATGGTTCCTTGTGGTAGTTCTTCACTTGATGCTTGTTGCCATGCTCTATAGTTCTTCACTTGATGCTTGTTGTTCTTGATGCTGGCCCCTAGGTCACATAGCGCTTTTCCAATGTTGATATCCCCTATGACGCAGGGGATTTGAAAACTTCCTGGGTCCTTCATCTTCTGAGGGAGTTTCTTTTGTATGATGGCACTACACTCCTCAGTTAGCACTATGGTCTCTTTTTCTCCCCAGTGTCTTTTTCTTGTCATGAGCTCCTTCAAAATTTTGGCATAAAGTGGCACTTTCTCTAATGCTTCAGCAAATGGTATGTTGATTTGGAGTTTTTTAAAGTTCTCTAAGAATCTGGAGAACTGGCTATCCTTCCCATCTTTCCTCAACCTCTGTGGGTATGGTGCCTTTGGCACATAAGGCTTCAAGGTTGGCTTTGGTGAAGAGGGGGCAAGGGTCTCTTCTTCCTTCTTGCTTCCCTGCTTTTCTTTAACCTCTTCTTCATGGTTGCCCTTGCTTGTGGTTGCTTCTTCTATAACTTTCTCGCTTCTGAGTGTGATGGCCTTGCATTCCCCTCTTGGGTTGGCCATGGTATCACTGGGAAAGGTATGAGTGGTCATTGGGATTTGCTGGGATAAAATTCCCACTTGTGCTTCCAGCTTTAAGATTGCTGCGCCTTGATTCTTCAGATTTGATCTGTATTCTTCTTGATTGGCATCTCTCCTTCTATCAGTCTGTGTTTGTCTCTCCGTAAGAGTAGAAATGGCTCCTGTAAGTTGTGATGATAGTTGTGCTATTGCAGCCTCCACTCTTTCAAAGTTGCTCTTGATTTCACATAGTTCCAAAGTTGAGGTTGATGTGTCTTGATGGTGGTTATTATGTGTTTGCTGGGTGGTATGGTATGATGTGTTTGGATAGTTGAGTCAGGAATATTTTGAACTGTTGCCGAGAACCACAATGACAAAACTTGGTAAGATTCTTCCTAACCACCGAAAACGTTAGGTATCAACTTCTGATTTGCCAACCAAGCCTTTTAGTAAGTAATGGTGTAGTTTAACCTTGACTAGACTTTTGCAATTATGGATTTCACTTTTATAGATGGGTCAATTTCAACCAATGGTCTTACAGCCTCAGCCACTATGTATAAGTCTAACTTGCAATGATCATGTGAAATCGTTCCTATGGAGCACGTGTGCCTGCAGTTGTATCTCCATATGTCAACAATCTTTCTTTCGTATCAAGATGGCTTGGATAAGCCAATCACACCCACAACCATACGTCTTGTATATTGCTTAGAATGTTTATGGCTTGAACTCATAAACAAAGTAATTGACTCCTCTAGAGATAGTACAACTCCGAATTGCGACGATGACTGACTTTCTATAACTGTACTACATTCTGATCATAAACTCTCGATCCTTAGGATCAGCAACACCTATAGAAAAATAAATTGTCACTCATCGATCCATCCAAAATACAAATTAAGGAAAATATATTACTCACTCTTCACGTACCTATGTTCACATATTCAAAAAATTCCGGTGCATGTATGGTGTCAAGATCAAAGCTATGCATAAAAGCTAGAATGACCATGGGCTGACTGACTACGGGTGGAACCACTATATTTTCCATGACTGTCTCACCTCCCCCATCACCATGCTTGTTCTCATCACTAGCTTTGTAGGTAGCTTCATAGTCTTCTTCACTGTTACTATTCATTCCTTTGTACACTTTACTTCTATTGTCTTCCATATTTGAGTCATGTTGAATCTCATCCGCAACTACATGTTTAAACTCAACATACAACTCAATCTTTGGTTGTTGCGCCTGAGTCTGCTGGTGAATATGAAACATACGCTGCATACTTGCTTCATCAATTATTGACATAATATCAAACTGTATTAGGCTACCAAATATGATAACAGGATTCTGGTAAAAGTTATTGTTCACCCTTTATAAGATATCACTCTCTATGTTTTGACAAAGACTATACTGTAGCTCCGTGAACGTCACAATGCATAAAACTACCAATGAAAATGGATTCTCACATATGAATCTCACCCCTCATGTATTTCGTATAATCTCACTGTTGTGGTACACCATTATATTTGCGGTACCCTCCATCACACTACCAACATACTAAAATAACTTTTTTCTTCACAGTGAAGTAAAATAGTAACGAGCTTCGCCTTTTATTAGCAAAGCACCCTACGTGTTGAATGTGAGCTAGACACGTGTACAACATGCCCCCTTCGTGTTGAATGTGGGTTGGACATATGTCCAACACGCCCCCTGCGTGTTGCCAATGTGTCGCCTAGGTGATTGCCACGTGTCAACACCTGGCTTGCTTGCCAACTCAACACGCCCTTTGCATGTTGTGCCTACTCCACCTGCAATTTTCACTCATCTTTAACTACACCAAATGAGTCCATTTTCACCCAAAACACAAAAAAATTTCCATATCTAAAAAAATTATCTGAAGAATCATATAAGGTGGTAGTGTATTGGTGGACGAAATTGTGATCATCAATAATGGCTCCAAAGACTTGGTGCTCTCAAACGTGAATCACACTTTGCCACAACTCCGCACAACTAACCAGCAAGTGTACTGGGTTGTCCAAGTAATACCTTACGTGAGTAAGGGTCGATCCCACAGAGATTGTTGGTATGAAGCAAGCTATGGTCATCTTGTAAATCCCAGTCAGGCAGATTTAATTGGATTAAGAGATTGTTGGTTTTTCAAATAATAATAATAAATAATAAATAATAAATAAATAGAAAATAGAGATAAAGTTACTCATGTAATTCAATGGTGGGAATTTTAGATAGGTGTATGGAGGTGCTATGTTCCTTGTGAATCTCTACTTTCCTACTGCTTCCTTCCAGTTTTTTATCACTCCTTTCTTTGGCAAGCTGTATGTAGGGCATCAACGTTGTCAATGGCTACATCCCATCCTCTCGGTGAAAACGGTCCAAATGCTCTGTCACGGCACGGCTAATCATCTGTCGATTCTCGATCATGCTGGAATAGAATCCCTTTATTCTTTTGCGTTTGTCGTCATGCCCAGCAATCGCGAGTTTGATGCTCGTCACAGTCATTCAATCCCAGAATCCTACTCGAAATACCACAGACAAGGTTTAGACTTTTCGGATTCTCATGAATGCCGCCATCAATTCTAGCTTATACCACGAAGACTCTGTTCTCACGGAATGGAAGGTTCGGTTGTCAGGCGAAGGGCAACCATGCATTGTGCATCAGGAATCCAAGAGATACGCACTCTAGCTTTCGCTTGTAGAACGGAAGTGGTTGTCAGGCACGCGTTTATAAGGATGGATGATGATGAGTGTCACGGATCATCACATCCATCAGGTTGAAGTACGAATGGTATCTTAGAACAGGAATAAATCGAATTGAATAGAAAATGGTAGTAATTGCATTAAAACTTGATGTACAACAGAGCTCCACACCCTTAATCTATGGTGTGTAGAAACTCCACCGTTGAAAATACATAAGTGATAGAGGTTCAGGCATGGCCAAATGGCCAGCCCCCAAACGTGATCACAGGATTGAATAATACAATCTAGGATCCAGGATTTCCAATATGATAGTAAAAAGTCCCATTTATACTAGACTAGCTACTAGGGTTTACAGAAGTAAGTAATTGATGCATAAATCCACTTTTGGGGCCCACTTGGTGTAGGTTTGAGCTGAGCTTGCTCTATCCACGAGCTGAGGCTTCTCTTGGAGTTGAACACCAAGTTGTAACGTGCTTTGGGCATTCAACTCTGGTTCGTGACGTGTTTCTGGCGTTTGACTCCAGAATGCAGCATGGAACTGGCGTTGAACGCCGGTTTACATCGTCTAATCACGAATAAAGTATGGACAATTATATATTGATGGAAAACTCTGGATGTCTACTTTCCAAAGCCGTTTAGAATGTGCATTTAGAGTTTTGTAGCTCCAGAAAATTTATTTCGAATGCAGGGAGGTCAGATTCCAACAACATCAGCAGTCTTTTGTCAGCCTCCTATCAGAGTTTTGCTCAGGTCCCTCAATTTCAGCCAGAAAATACCTGAAATCACAGAAAAACACACAAACTCATAGTAAAGTCTAGAAATATGAATTTAGCATAAAAACTAATGAAAACATCCCTAAAAGTAACTAGATCATACTAAAAACTACCTAAAAACAATGCCAAAAAGCGTATAAATTATCCGCTCATCACAACACTGGTGCACGAAATTGTGATCATCAATGGCGCCATCAACATGGAACGCTCAATTGCAATCTCAACTCTTTATCACAACTTCACACAACTAACCAGCAAGTTGATGCCAAGGCATCTTAGGCTAGTTTCACTAGCCTTTTTCTTTTATTTTTAGTTGTTTTATGCATTTTCTTGAGCCTTAAGTAATCATTTGGGCCAAATAGTCATGCTTGTCTTAAATCATTCAAACATGAAGATTTTGATGCAAATTCCATGAGTTTTTAGTTATATTCCTTGAATGCTATGAATGGAAGAATTCTCATGAATTTTAGCAAGACTTTGATGCAGTTGTTTGGATGATTTCAGGGAAGAAGAGGTTAAGCAAGGAAGCAACAAAATCAATAAAGGAAGCTTGAATATCACATGTGGAGTTTAAGCTCCAGTTTAAGCAAGTTTAAGCTTAAACTGGAAGTTAAACGCCAGAATGAGAATTGCACCAAGGAGCATTTCCACGTTTAAGCTCCAGTTTAACCTTAAACTGGAGCTTAAACGTGTTCGACCAGAATTTTCCTCCAGGGAACCATTTCCACGTTTAAGCTCCAGTTTAACCTTAAACTGGAGCTTAAACGTGTTCGACCCAAATTATGCACCAGGAAGCCATTTCCACGTTTAAGCTCCAGTTTAACCTTAAACTAGAGCTTAAACGTGTTCGACCCAAATTATGCACCAGGAAGCCATTTCCACGTTTAAGCTCCAGTTTAACCTTAAACTGAAGCTTAAACGTGTTCGACAATTCCACCATCCAGGATTGCCTTCTTCCATTTCCACGTTTAAGCTTCAGTTTAACCTTAAACTGAAGCTTAAACGTGTTCGACAATTCCACCATCCAGGATTGCCTTCTTCCATTTCCACGTTTAAGCTTCAGTTTAACCTTAAACTGAAGCTTAAACGTGTTCGACAATTCCACCATCCAGGATTGCCTTCTTCCATTTCCACGTTTAAGCTTCAGTTTAACCTTAAACT
>NC_029776.3:40970885-40976755 GCF_000817695.3 Arachis duranensis | reverse complement strand
CGAATTGCTCACTCAACCAATCCTTGTGGGATTCGACCTCACTCTATTGTGAGTTTTTACTTGACGATAACCGGTGCACTTGCCGGAAGGAATTTTTTGCCGATCGTGCAATTTCCTAAAATCGTAGCTATCAAGTTTATGGCTAGATCAAGTTTATGGCGCCGTTGCCGGGGAGAGGTTCAAAGAATTGACAAGGAAATGCCCACCAGACATGTTCCATGACTGGGTGCAATTGCATATTTTCTATGATGGACTTTCTTATGAATCAAGGAAGGCTGTAGACCATTCATCAGGAGGTTCATTGAACAGGAAAAAGACTGTGGAAGAAGCCATTGAAGTGATTGAGACAGTGGCTGAGAATGAGGACTACTATGCTTCAGAGAGACACAACACTAAGGGAGTTATGGAGCTGAACCATGTTGATACAATTCTAGCCCAAAACAAGGTGTTTGCCAAGCAACTAGCAGAGCTCACCAGGAAATTAGACACAAAGCAAGTGGCTGCAATACACACACAAGATCAAGAGGAAGTAAGCACTGAAGGAAGTGATTGGGAAGAGGTCAACTATGTGGGAAATCAACAAAGGCAATCATATGATCCACATTCCAACACTTACAACCCAGGATGGAAAAACCACCCAAACTTTGGGTGGGGAAACCAGCAAAGCCAACCACAAAACCACAAACCTTACAACCCCAACCAACATAACAATTCCACATATCAAAACTCCAACCAAAGATCATACCAAGCCACACAAAACACTTACTCCCAACCACCATATCATGGCCAAAATAATCAACCTACCCAATCCAATCCGAACCAACACTTTCAAGATCAATTAAACAGGATAGAAGGAATGGTAGCAACCATGGGTCAGGACATAAGTGAGTTGAAAAGCTTTAGGGATGATGTGAGATCGACCTTAAGGAACCATGGTGAAAAACTCAAGTGGATGGAGTCTCAAGTAGGAGAGCTATCTCAACAGGCCCCCAAGTCAACTGCAGTGTTCCCTAGTGACACAGAAAAGAATCCTAAAGGGGAACAAAAGGGAGTGAGATGGGAAGAATGCAAGGCCATCACCATATTGAAGGAAGTCTCAGAAGAAGAAGGAATTAGACCCTCAGAACAGGAGCCAGAAATCTTGAAGGAAGGTGTGGAAGAAGCTAAGCAGGAAAGTGAACTTGAGCAAGCCAAGGAACTGCACAATTGCTGAGCAAGAAAAGAGTTTTGAAGGGAGGACAAACTGTAATAATGAACAAAGAATGCAGTGCCCTCATCAAGAAGGACATAGTCTCTAAGAAAACAGACCCATGAAGTTTTCATATCCCCTGCATCATAGGAGAAACAAAAATTGACAGAGGCTTCTGTGATCTAGGAGCTAGCATAAATGTGATGCCTCTGACTCTTATGAAGAGGCTACAACTGAATGAGGTGAGATCCACTGATGTAATCATACAATTGGCTGACAAAACTCAAAAGCAAGCTGAAGGGGTAGTTGAGAATGTGCTGGTAAAAGTGGGAAATTATTTCTTCCCCACAGACTTTGTCATTTTGGACATGGAGGAAAGCTACTTTCACCCTATCATTCTGGGAAGACCATTTCTAGCCACTGCTAGAGCACTCATAGATATAGAACAAGGAGAGCTAATTTTGAGAGTACATGATGAACAGCTCATTTTCCATGTTTTCAAATCTGCATCTGAGCCTGAACCAGAACCTGAAAAGCCTATGGATGATAGTAGCCATCTGTGTTTGGAGGGAAGCAATCCAGCAGCTAAAACTATGAAACAGTCCTTGGAAGGCAAACAAGAATTGCAAGAGTTAAAGCCACAACAATCAACAGAAACAGTTCAGAAGGATCCTCCTGGCATAAGGGTCAATGAAGAAATCCTCAGGAGAGAGGGAAGAATTGTAAAGAAATTGCCAAGAGGGTGGAGAAACAGGAAAATTCCCACTGAAGGTTTCTCTCCGGGAGATAAAGTGATATCAAGTCATTATCTGCCAATCCCACCTGACCTCAAACCCATTCCTTCCCAGCTCCCCCAAGTGTTCACAATCAACAAAGTTCTTTCTATGGAACATTTGGAAATCATGAAAGAATTAAATGGGGACATTTTCATAGTGAGAGGAGAAGACATCAAGCACTACAATCCACCCTAACAAGGGACAACCGTCAAGCTAGTGATGTTAAAGAAGCGCTTCATGGGAGGCAACCCATGTTTTTAGTATCCTTACTCTTTATTGTTTTACTCTGCATCTAATAAAGCATGGTTTCTTATGCATGAATTTGAATCCTCAGGACAACTGTTTATAAGGTGCACTAAACGATGCATGTAAAATACAATTTGTCTCTGAGTTTGGTGTGCCTAAAGGCATCCCCAATTCTTATCAAATCGTATTCAATCTTTCATTTAAGGTGCATAACCAAACATTAAGTTTGGTGTTCCTCTTTGAACACAGTTAATGAAAAGCAAGAAGTTCCTCTGGATTTAGAAATTCATGACAAGTATACCATTGCATGCTTTAATACTTTGATTTCAATTACTTTAGGTAGTAAAATTGCTTAGGATCAAAGAGCCAAAGTGACTATGATTTATTAGAATTATGCACATTCATTAAGGACAACCAACATGGATTTCATGTCATCAGGAGACATTACCAAACACTAAGTTTGGTGTCCATTAATAAGTGTGCATACACACAAAGGTCACGGCTATAAGCTCATGAAGACAATCATTGAGTTACAATTCAAAAAGAATGAAAAACATGTGCAAGTGCTATTCTTTATTCACATGACCGAAAAAAATGATAGCAAATTTGTTTGTTTGTGCAGGTACAAAAGGAAGGATAAGAATGGAGGAAAAAGACAAAGGGGGAGGCACGGTGCTTGGTCAAAAAGGAAGTTCAACGGTCTTTGAAACTAACACATGGGAAAAAGAAGTTCTGCATGAAAAGATAGCTATATGTATAACCTAATGCACCTAGAATACTTCCAAGAAAGTGAAAAGCAATTCGTCCTTTTCCCTAATTCATATATTTACCATCAAGCCATCCTTCACAAATCACCCTAGCCATCCATTTTTCACTTGCTTCCACTATAAAGAACCAATTGGGGAACGAGCTCCACACCACCAAATCTCCTTCTTGCACATTTCCTTTCATCATAGCATAACTATCTATTGCCGAAAACAACCTCACCACACTTCTAACAACACTTTCTTATTTCACCTTATTAACTTTAGCTTGTCACTTGCCAAAACTAAAGAACCAATGGCAGCCTCATCTAGCCACAAAAGAAGAAAAGACAAGCAGCCAATGGAGGATGAAAGGGAATTTGATGCATGGAAATACAAATCAGTTTTCCATGAGATTCAAGCCGAATGGATGAGACCTAAAAGGGTACTAGCTGAGGTTCCCTTTGACCTTGAAAAGGATGAGTTCCCAGGTATTTGGGAGAAGATCAAAAAGAGGAAGTGGGAGCTCTTAACTAAGCCAATCACTAAGATCAACATCAACCTGGTGAAGCAGTTTTATGCAAATGCAGTGAGGGAGGATCCAACCGTGGAACCCACCTACAAAAGCTATGTGAGAGGGGTGGAAGTTGACTTCAGCGATCAAAGTTCATAAACTCATTGCTGAACAGATACAAGAGTTTAGTGAGAAAAGTGACCCTGACTCCTGGCTCCACTTTCCTAGCACCATCATTAGACTATGCATCGATGCCCAAGTACCACTTGAAGATGAAAAACCTAATTGGCTATATCCTGGAATGGCCATAACTGCTCACAGAATGACTCTTGGCCCAACTTCCCCAAGACATACAAAAAGAAGAAATGAAGAAGGGCAACAAGAAGAAGCAGAGCAAGAAGGAGAAGAAGGAGAAGAAGGAGAAGAAGGAGAAGAAGAGCAAGAAGAGCAAGGAAATCCAGAAAGAAGGCAACAAGTTCCCAGAGACCCCATGGATATGAGCAGAATGCAGGAAATTATGGAAGGAATGTCTCAACAATACATGAGGTCTCAAGAGAGGCAAGAAGACTTTCACCTAAAAATGATGGATATGCAAAGGAACTTTGAATCAAGATTCCTAGATCTGCAAAGGGAACAGAATTTACAATTACAGGAATCCCTCAGCCACATATGCCAACACCAAGATGCCAATATCTTGGCAATTAAGGAAGCCACCACTTTGCAGAATGCAAGATACTCAGTTCAAGCTGATTACAACATCAGTTCTCAAATCAAGCTTAACTACATAGGGGAACATCTACACAAGATGGACCCAGCATTCCCATCTTTTGATGAGTATTTCAAAGGGAGAAAAGAAGGAGAAATAAACAAGGCAATGATCCTTGAAAAAGGAGTGGAAGAAACAATGAAAAAGGCTGGATTCTGGACAAAGCTCATGAGAAAAGATAAAGGAAGTACAAGTGGTCAAAAAGAGGTAAGAAGCAAGAAGAAGCAGGACCCCAAGAATCAAAAAGAACCAAGCAACAAATGAGAGGTGGTCTCGTTCCTTAATAATCAAATAATAGTTTGTGAATTGTCTTTATGAGCTTTCTTTCATTTTAAGTCATTTTGTATGAGTGTTGGTTTACTGCTTTGAATAAAGTGAATGCCTAGATGTTTGGATATAACTTCACCTTTGTTCCGGGGGTTACCTGAAACGAGTAGCTCGGACGTCTTGGTGAGGCCCGAGGTGGGGGTCAGGGACCCGAGCTTGATATGTGGAGTGGTTGGTGGTTGTACCTGCAATGACACTCCGATGCTTAAGTTAGCATGGGTCCAAGCAGATATTGAGTAGAATTAGAGTATGAGTTATACCTGGGTGCTTCAGTATATTTATAATAGTGTAGAGAGACATTCCTTAGATAAGATAAGTTAGTTATCTTATCTTATCTTTATCTTCAAGTGAGGCCGTCTTATCTTTAAGGAACCGCCTTTATCTCTGTAGGCTTGGACTGCCCTTGGATTCGGGTCGTGTTCCTCCGTTTGGGCCCTTTATTGGGCTTTCTTGTGATTTGGCTGAGCTCTTTGAGAAGAGGTCGGGTCATCCTAACCTGACCCCTTTCCTCATTTTCTTCGTTTATTCTGTTCCCTTTCCATTTTCTGAGTTTTTGCCACCTCTCCTTCGAGCGCCGCTCCTTCTTTGTTCTTTTTCTCCGATTCTTTCTGTGGGTTTTTCCGGGGTTTCCTCTGCGCCGCCGTTTTCGTTCTCCTTGCATCGGAGCTCGTCGTCTTCTTCCTTTCCTCCAGGTTTGTTCTCGTCTTCATTTTCTTTGCGCACATATGCTTCTGTTTCTTTTTCTTCTATGCCTGGGTTGCCCCGAAAAGAGGCGCCGCCATTGCTTTGGTTGTTTGTATGTGGGGGGGGGCTCTTTTCTCTTGGTATTTCGTTTTCGGGTTTCTGTATTTTCTTCTAAAAGAACTTGGTTTTCTCGCCTTGCTGAATGGGTTTTCGCTGTCTGCCTTTATGTGATTTTTGCCTTGCTTGTTGTATTCTTCTTTGTAGGCAAGATTTTTATGTCTCGAAAGGTTCTTCAGGCGATGTTGACCAAGATTCCGAGTGGTCTTGGTTGGGTAGATCCCGTTCCCCTAAGAGTTCCTTCTGTGGTAGATTCTGAGTATTTAGCTAGGTTCCGTAGGCAATGTAGCATATGTGAAGATAGAGAATCTGAGAGGGATTATGAGTTAGTAGCCCCGGATTCCTAGGAGAGAGTGTGCTTCCCGCCTTTAGATAGTTCCGAGAAGCTCTTCTTTTATGCTTATGACTGTTTCTTCTCTAAGCTGAATGTCCGACTTCCTTTTACCGACCTGGAGTCCGAGGTGTTGTGGTCTTGTAACCTTGCCCCTACGCAGCTCCATCCAAATTC
>NC_029776.3:40950441-40955013 GCF_000817695.3 Arachis duranensis | reverse complement strand
CACGTTTAACCTCCAGTTTGAGGTCAAACTGGAGGTTAAACGTGGAATGCTTGTTGGTTCCCTTTCTCATTCTGGCGTTTAACTTCCAGTTTGAGGTCAAACTGGAGGTTAAACGTGGAATGCTTGTTGGTTCCCTTTCTCATTCTGGCGTTTAACTTCCAGTTTAAGGTTAGGGTGGAGGTTAAACGCCAGTTTCAGCATTCCTCAGCTTTCATGATTTTGGCGTTTAAGCTCCAGTTTAAGCTTAAACTGGAGCTTAAACGTTGGAAGCATCCTGGAGGCACAAGCTCGAGCACGTTTAAGCTCCAGTTTAAGCTTAAACTGGAGCTTAAACGTGTTATATGGAACAGCTTGACCATGCCTTCTTCAAACATAAATAACTTGAGCTACAAAACTCCAAATGAGGTGATTCAAAATGCATTGGAAAGAAGACATCTAGTGCTTTCCAAGCATATATGGCATTCATGGTGGATACTAAAAATTGAGGGAGAAAACAGCCCCGTAATGTGCATAGAAGAGCATAGTACCAACATGCAATCAGGCCAGCTGACCTCTTCACCTTCCATGGAGTATAACTCGAGTTGTAGAACTCCAAATGATGCGCTTCCAGTTGCATTGGCAAGTAGACATCCAGAGCTTTCCAACGATGTATAGAAGTATTGGGTGGACAATGCAACTGAGCTCCCAAAATTGGCATTTTCGAGCACGTTTAAGTGACTTAAACGTTGGCTTAAACGCTGTCAAACCAACCAGCAACCTTGTCACCTTCAATCAAGCATAACTTGAGCTATAGAGATCCAATTGAGGTGCTTCCAGTTGCGTTATAAAGCTGACATCCATAGCTTTCCAAAGAGGTATAATAGTCTATATTTGGCATCAAAGTGGCAAGGTTGACAAGAGAACAAAGTGACGACTCAAGAAAGGGGGGGTGCAACGTTTGAGTGTAGTTTAATGGATCATTATCCTTTTTGGATCAATTATGTCACTCTACCCTTCAAGCAAGCAAGGCCCATCAACAACACCAAATCAAGGCCACAAGAATCATCTAGAATAGTTTATTTTCATTTGATTGTAATTTGCTTTTAATTTCATTTTCATTTTGTAATTTAGGGAGCCTATTTAAAGGCCTTAGTTTCTGCATTTGAAAAAGGGGGGATCGGAGACTTTTGGGGATCATTTGCTAGTTTTCATACTTGTTTTGTAATTGAATTCTGAGCTATGACTCACTAAACCCCTTTCATTGGGTTAGGGAGCTCTATTGTAATTCAATGAATCAATAATAGTTTTTATCTTCTTCTTCAATCTTTTCTCTTGAATTTTGTTAGAAAGCTTCTCGAATCTAATTCCATTGGGTAGTGGTCTTGGGAAAGAAACTACCCATAATTGGAATCCTTCGGAACCTTGGGAAAGGAATGGAGGATTCATGCTAGAGAAGCTTTCTCACAGTGAATTGGATTGGGGTTTGGATGGATATTGTGACATGTAATCCTACCAAATTATGGTCCATGAAACTGTGTGGTATAATCAGTGATCGAGCATCATCTCTTCTTATGAACATTTAAACCAAGGGATTGGGAATTTGTTTGTTTTTAGAGAGAAGTGGTGAGCCAAGGGTTTGTTTTTAGAGAGAATTGGTGAGCTAAGGGATTGGGATCCAATCATATAAGATTGCCAAGCAAGATTCAATGAATGCATTGGTTGAGGAAGAGATGAAAATGTTTTGATTCGGAGATTTCAATATCTCCTGACCCCAATGAACCCCTCTCTCTGATCTATCCCTTTCTATTTACATTCTGCAATTTCAATTCATGCAATCACCCCCATCCCTTTTTAATTTCAGCACTTTAACTTCTCGCTCTTTAATTCATGCAATTTAAGATTCCGCAATTCTCATCTAAATCTTGATCCGATCAACTAGAACACACTTCTAATCCGAATTGCTCATTCAACCAATCCTTGTGGGATTCGACCTCACTCTATTGTGAGTTTTTACTTGACGATAACCGGTGCACTTGCCGGAAGGAATTTTTGCCGATCGTGCAATTTCTTAAAATCGTAGCTATCAAGTTTATGGCTAGATCACAAGTGCATTGGGTCGTCCAAGTAATAAACCTTACGCGAGTAAGGGTCGATCCCACGGAGATTGTTGGTATGAAGCAAGCTAGGGTCATCTTGTAAATCTCAGTCAGGCGGATTCAAATGGTTATGGAGGATTAATGATTAAAAGATAAATAAACATAAAATAAAGATAAAGATACTTATGTAATTCATTGGTGAGAATTTCAGACAAGCGTATGGAGATGCTTTGTCCCTTCCGTCTCTCTGCTTTCCTAATGTCTTCATTCAATCCTTCTTACTCCTTTCCATGGCAAGCTGTATGTTGGGCATCACCATTGTCAATGGCTACAGTCCCGTCCTCTCAGTGAAAATGTTCAACGTGCTCTGTCACAGCACGGCTATTCATCTGTCGGTTCCCGATCATGTCGGAATAGAATCCAGTGATTCTTTTGCGTTTGTCACTAACGCCCCACAATCGCGAGTTTGAAGCTCGTCACAGTCATTCAATCCTTGAATCCTACTCAGAATACCACAGACAAGGTTTAGACCTTCCGGATTCTCTTGAATGCCGCCATCAATTCTAGCTTATACCACGAAGATTCCGATCAAGGGATCCAAGAGATAAACATTCAAGCCTTGTTTGCTTGTAGAACGGAAGTGGTTGTCAGGCACGCGTTCATAAGTGAGAATGATGATGAGCGTCACATAATCATCACATTCATCATGTTCTTGGGTGCAAATGAATATCTTAGAACAAGAATAAGCTGAATCAAATAGAAGAACAATAGTAATTGCATTAATACTCGAGGTACAGCAGAGCTCCACACCTTAATATATGGTGTGTAGAAACTCCACCGTTGAAAATACATAAGAACAAGGTCTAGGCATGGCCGAATGGCCAGCCTCCCATAATCTAAGAACTAGACGTCCCAAGATGATCCTAAGATTTAAAGTGATCAAAAGATGTCTAATACAATAACAAAAGGTCCTATTTGTAGAGAACTAGTAGCTTAGGGTTTACAAAGATGAGTAAAATGACATAAAAATCCACTTCCGGGCCCACTTGGTGTGTGGTTGGGCTGAGCATTGAAGCTTTCATGTGTAGAGACTTTTCTTGGAGTTAAACGCCAGCTTTTCTGCCAGTTTGGGCGTTTAACTCTCATTCTTGTGCCAGTTCCGGCGTTAAACACCAGAATTCTTGAGCTGATTTGGAACGCCGGTTTGGGCCATCAAATCTAGGCAAAGTATGGACTATTATATGTTGCTGGGAAGCCCAGGATGTCTACTTTCCAACGCAATTGAGAGCGTGCCAATTGGGCTTCTGTAGCTCCAGAAAATCCACTTCGAGTGCAGGGACGTCAGAATCCAACAGCATCTGCAGTCCTTTTTAGCCTCTGAATCAGATTTTTGCTCAGGTCCCTCAATTTCTGCCAGAAAATACTTGAAATCACAGAAAAACACACAAACTCATAGTAAATTCCAGAAAAGTGAATTTTAAATAAAAACTAATAAAAATATAATAAAAACTAACTAAAACGTACTAAAAACATACTAAAAACAATGCCAAAAAGTGTATAAATTATCCGCTCATCACAACACCAAACTTAAATTGTTGCTTGTCCCCAAGAAACTGAAAATCAAATAAGATAAAAAGAAGAGAAATAGCACTGAATTCCAAAAACATCTACGAAGATCAGTATTAATTAGATGAGCGGGGCTTTTAGCTTTTTGCCTCTGAACAGTTTTGGCATCTCACTCTATCATTTGAAATTCAGAATGATTGGCTTCTTTAGGAACTTAGAATCCAGATAGTGTTATTGATTCTCCTAGTAAAGTATGATGATTCTTGAACATAGCTCCTTATTGAGTCTTGGCCGTGGCCCAAAGCACTCTGTCTTCCAGTATTACCACCGGATACATACATGCCACAGACACATAACTGGGTGAACCTTTTCAGATTGTGACTCAGCTTTGCTAGAGTCCCCAATTAGAGGTGTCCAGGGTTCTTAAGCACACTCTTTTTGCCTTGGATCACAACTTTATTTTTACCCTTGCCATTTGGTTTAAAGGGCTATTGGCTGTTTCTGCTTGCTTTTTCTCTCTTTTTTTTTTCTGAATTCACTGCTTTTTCTTGTTTCAAGAATCATTTTTATGATTTTTCAGATCCTCAGTAACATGTCTCCTTTTTCATCATTTTTTCAAGAGTCAACATTCATGAACAACAAATTCAAAAGACATATGCACTGTTCAAGCATACATTCAGAAGTCAAAGTATTGCCACCACATCAAAATAATTAATCTGTTATAACTTTAAGGCATAGACACTAAGACACTAATGATCATAAGACACAAACATAGATAGACATAAGCATAAAAAAATCGAAAAACAGAAAAATAAAGAACAAGGAGATTAAAGAACGGGTCAACCTTAGGGATGGCGGCTTGTTCTTCCTCTTGAAGATCTTATGGAGTGCTTTAGCTCCTCAATGTCTCTTCCTTGCCTTTGTTGCTCCT
>NC_029776.3:40947190-40950312 GCF_000817695.3 Arachis duranensis | reverse complement strand
TAGGGAGGTGTTGATTTGCTCCCAATAGTTTTGTGGAGGTAAGTGCATCCCTTGAGGCATCTTAGGGATTTCATGATGAGTGGGATCTCTTGTTTGCTCCATCCTCTTCTTAGTGATGGGCTTGTCCTCATCAATGAGTATGTCTCCCTCTATGTTAACTCCAACTGAATTACAGAGGTGACAAATGAGATGAGGGAAGGCTAACCTTGCCAAGGTAGAGGACTTGTCCGCCACCTTATAAAGTTCTTGGGATATAACCTCATGAACTTCTACTTCCTCTCCAATCATGATGCTATGAATCATGATAGCCCGGTCTATAGTAAATTCGGACCGGTTGCTAGTGGGAATGATTGAGCGTTGGATAAACTCCAACCATCCCCTATCCACGGGCTTGAGGTCATGCCTTCTCAGTTGAACTGGCTTCCCTCTTGAATCTCTCTTCTATTGAACGCCCTCTTCACAAATGTCTTTGAGGACTTGGTCCAACCTTTGATCAAAGTTGACCCTTCTAGTGTAAGGGTGTTCATCTCCTTGCATCATGGGCAAGTTGAATGCCAACCTTACATTTTTCGGACTAAAATCTAAGCATTTCCCCCGAACCATTGTAAGCCAATTCTTTGGGTCCAGGTTTACACTTTGATCATGGTTCTTGGTGATCCATGCATTGGCATAGAACTCTTGAACCATTAAGATTCTGACTTGTTGAATGGGGTTGGTAAGAACTTCCCAACCTCTTCTTCGGATCTCATGTCGGATCTCTGGATATTCACTCTTTTTGAGTTTGAAAGGGACCTCGGGGATCACCTTCTTCATGGCCACAACTTTATAGAAGTGGTCTTGATGCACCCTTGAGATGAATCTCTCCATCTCCCATGACTCGGAGGTGGAAGCTTTTGCCTTCCCTTTCCTCTTTCTAGAGGTTTCTCCGGCCTTAGGTGCCATAAAAGTTATGGGAAAATGAAAAGCAATGCTTTTACCACACCAAACTTAGAAGGTTTGCTCGTCCTCGAGCAAAAGGGGAAAGAAAAGAGTAGAAGAAGAGGAAATAGAGGAGATGGATGGGGGCTTTGTGTTTCGGCCAAGGGGGAGGAGTAGTGTTTAGGTTGTGTGAAAATGAAGGGGTGAAGATGGGTTTATATAGGGGTGGAGAGGGGGGTATGGTTCAACCAATATGGGTGGGTTTGGGAAGGAAAGTGGTTTGAATTTAAATGGTGAGGTAGGTGGGGCTTTATGAAGGATGGATGTGAGTGGTGAAGAGAATGGTGGGATTTGATAGGTGAGGGGTTTTTGGGAAAGAGGTGTTGAGGTGATTGGTTAATGGGTGAAGAAGAGAGAGTGGTGGGGTAGTTGGGGATCCTGTGGGGTCCACAGATCCTGAGGTGTCAAGGATAATTCATCCCTGCACCAAGTGGCATGCAAAAATGCTCCTTCTGCCAATCCTGGTGTTAAACGCTGGGCTGGTGCCCATTTCTGGCGTTTAACGCCAGCTTCTTGCCCACTCCTGGCGTTAAACGCTAGTCTGGTGCCCCTTTCTGGCGTTAAACGCCCAGAATGGTGCCAGAATGGACATTAAACGCCCATTTTGCTATCTTCACTGGCGTTTAAACGCCAACAAATTTTCCTCCAGGGTGTGCTGTTTTTCTTTCTGTTTTTCATTCTGTTTTTGCTTTTTCAATTGATTTTATGACTTCACATGATCATCAACCTATAAAAGACATAAAATAACGAAGGGAAATAGATAAATATAGCATTGGGTTGCCTCCCAACAAGCGCTTCTTTAATGTCAGTAGCTTGACAGTGGGCTCTCATAGAGCCTCACAGATACTCAGAGCCATGTTGGAACTTCCCAACACCAAACTTTGAGTTTGAATATGGGGGTTCAACACCAAACTTAGAATTTGGTTATGGCCTCCCAACCCCAAACTTAGAGTTTGATTGTGGGGGCTCTATTTGACTCTGTTTTGAGAGAAGCTCTTCATGCTTCCTCTCGATGGTTACAGAGGCATATCCTTGAGCTTTAAACATAAAGGATTCTTCATTCACTTGAATGATCAATTCTCCTCTGTCAACATCAATCACAGCCTTTGCTGTAGCTAGGAAGGGTCTGCCAAGAATGATGGATTCATCCATGCACTTCCCAGTCTCTAGGATTATGAAATCAGCAGGGATGTAATGGTCTTCAATCTTTACCAGAACATCCTCTACAAGTCCATAAGCCTGTTTTCTTGAATTGTCTGCCATCTCTAGTGAGATTCTTGCAGCTTGTACCTCAAAAATTCCTAGCTTCTCCATTACAGAGAGAGGCATAACGTTTATGCTTGACCCTAGGTCACACAGGGCCTTCTCAAAGGTCATGGTGCCTATGGTACAAGGTATTGAGAGCTTCCCAGGATCCTGCCTCTTTTAACGTAATCTTTGCCTAGTCAAGTCATCCAGTTCTTTGGTGAGCAAACGGGGTTCATCCTCCCAAGTCTCATTACCAAATAACTTGTCATTTAGCTTCATAATTGCTCCAAGGTACTTAGCAACTTGCTCTTCAGTGACATCTTCGTCCTCTTCAGAGGAAAAATACTCATCAGAGCTCATGAATGGCAGAAGTAAATCCAATGGAATCTCTATGGTCTCAGTGTGAGCCTCAGATTCCCATGGTTCCTCATTAGGGAACTCATTGGAGGCCAGTGGATGTCCATTGAGGTCTTCCTCAGTGGCGCTCACTTCCTCTTTCTCCTCTCTAAATTCGGCCATGTTGATGGCCTTACACTCTTCTTTTGGATTTTCTTCTGTATTGCTTGGAAGAGTACTAGGAGGGAGTTCAGTAACTTTCTTACTCAGCTGACCCATTTGTGCCTCCAAGTTTCTAATGGAGGACCTTGTTTCAGTCATAAAACTTTGAGTGGTTTTGATTAGATCAGAGACCATGGTTGCTAAGTCAGAGTGGCTCTGCTTAGAATCCTCTGTCTGTTGCTGAGAAGATGATGGAAAAGGCTTGCCATTGCCAATTCTAATTCATTGAGGTCTCTGTTGATCCTTCCATGAGAGATTTGGATGATTTCTCCATGAAGGATTATAGGTGTTTCCATAGGGTTCTCCCATGTAATTCACCTCTTCCATTGAAGGGTTCT
>NC_029776.3:40944939-40946738 GCF_000817695.3 Arachis duranensis | reverse complement strand
TGGAAGTCCATGGAACTTGCAATTCTGTTGCATTAGAGAAACTAATTGAGGCTTAAGCTCAAAGTTGTTTGCTCAAATGGCAGGGATAGAGATGCTTCTCCCATAGAAGTCAGGAGTGGGTGCAGTAAAGTCACCCAGCACCTTCCTTGCATTGTTGGCATTGTTGTTGTTTTCGGCTGCCATGTCTACTTCTTGTTTGAAGATTTCTGTTAGGTCCTCTACAGAGAGTAGTGCTTTAGCTTCTCTTAGCTTTTGTTTCAAGGTCCTTTCAGGTTCATGGTCAGCCTCAACAAGAATGCTTTTGTCTTTGTTCCTGCTCATATGAAAGAGAAGAGAACAAGAAAGTATGGAATCCTCTATGTCACAGTATAGAGATTCCTTGAGGTGTCAGAGGAAAAGAAGAATAGAAGAAGGTAGAAGAATTTGAACTTATCAAGGGGGATAGAGCTTGAATTATTGATAGTGGAGGAGTGTTAGTCCTTAAATAGAAGGATGTGAGAGGAGGGGAAGAATTTTCGAAAATAAATTAAAAGATTTTGAAGAAATTTTGAAAAATTGAAGAATGATTTTCGAAAATTAAAGTTGGGAAAGAAATTAAGTGAAATTTGAAAAAGATTTTGAAATTAGAAATCAAAAAGATATGATTGAAAACTATTTTGAAAAAGATGTGATTAAGAAGATATGATTGAAAAAATATAGTTTTAAAAAGATATGATTGAAAAGATATGATTGAAAAACAATTTAAAAAGATTTGATTTTTAAAATTAATGACATGGCTAACAAGAAATTTAAAAGATATGATTCCGACCTTAAACCTTTCTCAATAGAAAAGGTAACATACTTGAAATGTTGAATCAAATCATTAATTGTTAGCAAGTATTTTTTTGAAAATGGAAAGAAATTGATTTTGAAAATTTATGATTGAAAAGATATGATTTGAAAAAGATTTGATTTTGAAAGATTATGGAAACTTGAAAAAAATTTGAATTAAAAACAAAATCTTCCTTCTTGTGCCATCCTAGCGTTAAACGCCCAGAATGGATACCATTCTGGCATTTAATGCCCAAAACTCTACCTTTTTGGGCGTTAAACGCCCAGCCAGGTACCCTGGCTGGCGTTCAAACGCCAGTTTTCCTCCCTCACTGGGCGTTTTGAACGCCCAGCTTTTTCTGTGTGATTCCTCTGCTGTATGTTCTGAATCTTCAATTCTCTGTATTATTGACTAGAAAAGACACACTTTTGAAAAAATTTTTGGATTTTTAATGATGATGAATAATCAAAATGCAACTAAAATCAAATAAACAATGCATGCAAGACACTAAACTTAGAAGTTTGTATACTACTGACACTAACAAATTGAGAATGCATGTGAGAAACAACAAAACACACAAAACAAGAGAATTTAAAGATCAGAGCAAGTAAATCATCAAGAACAACTTGAAGATCAATGAAGACACATGAAAAAAATGCAAGAAGAATAGAAACATGCAATTGACACCAAACTTAAAATGAGACACTAGACTCAAACAAGAAACATAACATATTTTTGATTTTTATGACTTTGTAATTTTTTTTGGATTTTTCGAAAATTATGTGGAGAAAGAAAAATAAAGGATTCAAAATTCTTAATGAGAATTCCAGGAATCATGCAATGTTAGTCTAAAGCTGTAGTCTAATAAGATTAGACATGGCTAGCCAAGCTTCAGCAAGACATTGCATTCAAGAGCTAAATTGATGAAAATCAATCAGCTTTGGTGATGATAAGAACATCACCTTGAAACACTAGAATTCATTCTTAA
>NC_029776.3:40944530-40944862 GCF_000817695.3 Arachis duranensis | reverse complement strand
ATGAACTGTCAGTTGTCCAAACTCAAACAAACCCCGGCAACGGCGCCAAAAACTTGGTGCACGAAATTGTGATCATCAATGATGCCATCAACATGGTACGCTCAATTGCAATCTCAACTCTTTATCACAACTTCGCACAACTAACCAGCAAGTGCACTAGGTCGTCGAAGTAATAAACCTTACGCGAGTAAGGGTCGATCCCACGGAGATCGTTGGTATGAAGCAAGCTATGGTCATCTTGTAAATCTCAGTCAGGCAGATTCAAATGGTTATAGGTGATTTATGAATAAAGCATAAAATAAAGATAGAGATACTTATGCAATTCATTGGTG
>NC_029776.3:40930221-40944498 GCF_000817695.3 Arachis duranensis | reverse complement strand
AATTCATTGGTGAGAATTTTAGATAAGCGTATGGAGATGCTTTGTCCCTTCCATCTCTCTGCTTTCCTAATGTCTTCATCCAATCCTTCTTACTCCTTTCCATGGCAAGCTGTATGTTGGGCATCACCGTTGTCAATGGCTACAGTCCCATCCTCTCAGTGAAAATGTTCAACGCGCTCTGTCACAACACGGCTATTCAGCTGTCAGTTCTCGATCATGTCGGAATAGAATCCAGTGATTCTTTTGCGTCTGTCACTAACGCCCCACAATCGCGAGTTTAAAGCTCATCACAGTCACGCCCCACAATCGCGAGTGTGAAGCTCGTCACAGTCATTCAATCCTTGAATCCTACTCAGAATACCACAGACAAGGTTTAGACCTTCCGGATTCTCTTGAATGCCGCCATCAATTCTAGCTTATACCACGAAGATTCTGATTAAGGAATCCAAGAGATATCCACTCAAGCCTTGTTTGCATATAGAACAGAAGTGGTTGTCAGGCACGCATTCATAAGTGAGAATGATGATGAGCGTCACATAATCATCACGTTCATCATGTTCTTGGGTGCAAATGAATATCTTAGAATAAGAATAAGCTGAATTGAATAGAAGAACAATAGTAATTGCATTAATACTCGAGGTACAGCAGAGCTCCACACCTTAATATATGGTGTGTAGAAACTCCACCGTTGAAAATACATAAGAACAAGGTCTAGGCATGGTCGAATGGCCAGCCTCCCATAATCTAAGAACTAGACGTCCAAAGATGATCCTAAGATCTAAAATGATCAAAAGACGTCTAATACAATAGCAGAAGGTCCTATTTGTAGAGAACTAGTAGCTTAGGGTTTACAAAGATGAGTAAATGACATAAAAATCCACTTCCAGGCCCACTTGGTGTGTGCTTGGGCTGAGAATTGAAGCTTTCATGTGTAGAGACTTTTCTTGGAGTTAAACGCCAGCTTTTGTGCCAGTTTGGGCGTTCAACTCTCATTCTTGTGCCAGTTCCGGCGTTAAACGCCAGAATTCTTGAGCTGATTTAGAACGCCAGTTTGGGCCATCAAATCTCGGGCAAAGTATGAACTATTATATATTGCTGGAAAGCCCAGGACGTCTACTTTCCAACGCAATTGAGATCGCGCTAATTGGGCTTTTGTAGCTCCAGAAAATCCACTTCAAGTGCAGGGAGGTCAGAATCCAACAGCATCTGCAGTCCTTTTTAGCCTCTGAATCAGATTTTTGCTCAGGTCCCTCAATTTCAGCTAGAAAATACCTGAAATCACAGAAAAATACACAAACTCATTGTAAAGTCCAGAAAAGTGAATTTTAAATAAAAACTAATAAAAATATAATAAAAACTAACTAAAACATACTAAAAACATACTAAAAACAATGCCAAAAAGCGTATAAATTATCCACTCATCAAACACCAAACTTAAATTGTTGCTTGTCCCCAAGCAACTGAAAATCAATTAGGATAAAAAGAAGAGAATATACTATAAATTCCAAAATATCAATGAATATTAATTCTAATTAGATGAGCGGGACTTGTAGCTTTTTGCTTCTGAACAGTTTTGGCATCTCACTTTTTCCTTTGAAGTTTAGAATGATTGGCTTCTCTAGGAACTTAGAGTTCATACATAAATGCCACAGACACATGACTGGGTGAACCTTTTCAGATTGTGACTCAGCTTTGCTAGAGCCCCAGTTAGAGGTGTCCAGAGCTCTTAAGCACACTCTTTTTGCTTTGGATCACGACTTTAACCACTCAGTCTCAAGCTTTTCACTTGGACCTGCATGCCACAAGCACATGGTTAGGGACAGCTTGATTTAGCCGCTTAGGCCTGGATTTTATTTCCTTGGGCCCTCCTATCCATTGATGCTCAAAGCCTTGGATTCTTTTTACTCTTGCCTTTTGATTTTAAGGGCTATTGGCTTTTTCTGCTTGCTTTTTCTTTTTATTTTTTTTTTCTTTCTATTATTATTATTATTTTTCTTTTCGCCACTTTTTTTTTCGCAAGCTTTTGCTATTCACTGCTTTTTCTTTCTTCAAGAATCAATTTCATGATTTTTTAGATTGTCAATAACATTTCTCTTTGTTCATCATTCTTTTAAGAGCCAACAATTTTAACATTCATAAACAACAAGATCAAAAATATGCACTATTCAAGCATACATTCAAAAAACAAAAAGTATTGTCACCACATCAATATAATTAAACTAAATTCAATGATAATTTCAAAATTCATGTACTTCTTGTTCTTTTGAATTAGAAACATTTTACATTTAAGAGAGGTGAAGGATACATAGAATTATTTATAGCCTTAAGGCATAGTTACTACATACTAATGATCATGAAGTAGAGACACAAAACATAAACACACATATAGCGTAGAAAATGAAAAATAGAAAAAAAATAAGAACAAGGAATGAGTCCACCTTAGTGAGGGTGGCGCTTTCTTGAAGGACCAATGGTGCTTTTTGAGCTCCTCTATGTCTCTTCCTTGCCTTTGTGGCATGATCCCTAATGATTTTGGTGCTCTTATCCTTAGTTGCTCCCAATAATTGTGTGGAGGAAAATGTATTCCCTGAGGTATCTCAGGGATCTCTTGATGAGGGAATTCCTCATGTTCTCTTAATATGCAGTCAAATGCTCTATTACTAAGCTATGGACCCTTTGAGATGAATCTCTCCATCTCCCTTGACTCAGAGGTGGAAGCAATTGTCTTCTCTTTTTCTTCTTCTTTTTTTTTTTGAGGTTTCTCTGGCCTTAGGTGCCATCAATGGTTATGGAAAAGCAAAAAGCTATGCTTTTACCACACCAAACTTAGAATATTGCTCGCCCTCGAGCAAAAGAAAAAAGAATAGAAGAAGAAGAAGATATGGATGAGAGGGAGAGAGGTATGTATTCGGCTATGTAGGGTGGGTTTGGGTGGGCAAGAAATGATGGATTGTGAGTAGTGAAGAGGTAATGGGGAATGGAGATTGAGGTGATTGGTGAAGGGTTTTTGGGGAAGAGTGTTTATTGGAAAGAGAGGATGAATATTGAGAGGAGGGGAGAATATGATAGGTGGGGATCCTGTGGGGTCCACAGATCCTGAGGTGTCAAGGATTTACATCCTTGCACCAATTAGGCATGTAAAATCCCTATCCATGCAATTCTGGCATTTAAACGCCGAAGTGATGCATGTTCTGGGCGTTCAACGCCCATGTGCAGCATGTTTCTGGCGTTGAACGCCAGTTCCATGCTTGTTTCTAGCGTTCAGCGCCAGCTCTCCTCAGAGTGCATTCCTGGCGTTTGAACGCCAGGGTGTTGCTTGTTTCTGGCATTCAGCGCCAGATCTATGCTCTATTCTGGCGTTGAACGCCAGCCAGATGCTCCTTACTGGCGTTTAAACGCCAGTAAGTCCTTCCTCCAGGGTGTGATTTTTCTTCTGCTGTTTTTGATTCTGTTTTTAATTTTTGTAATTTTTTCGTGACTCCACATGATCATGAACCTAATAAAACACAAAATAACAATAAAATAAAAATAAAATTAAATAAATAAAAATTGTGTTACCTCCCAATAAGTGCTTCTTTAATGTCAATAGCTTGACAGTGAGCTCTCCTGGAGCTTCACAGGTGATCAGGTCAATGTTGTAGACTCCCAACACCAAACTTAGAGTTTGAATGTGGGGGTTCAACACCAAACTTAGAGTTTGGTTGTGGCCTCCCAACACCAAACTTAGAGTTTGACTGTGGGGGCTCTGTTTGACTCTACATTGAGATAAGCTGTTCATGCTTCCTCTCATTACCAAATGACTTGGTATTTAGCTTCATGATGGCTCCTAGATATTGAGCAACTTGCTCTTCAGTTACATCTTCATCCTCTTCAGAGGAAGAATAGTTCTCAGAGCTCATGAATGGTAAAAGGAGGTTTAATGGAATCTCTATAGTCTCTATATGAGCCTCAGATTCTTTTGGGTCCTTAATAGGGAACTCCTTCTTGGTTGGGAGACGTCCCATGAGGTCTTTCTCATTGGGATTCACGTCCTCCCCTTCCTCCTTGCATTCAGCCATATTGACTATATCAATGGCCTTGCACTATCTCTTTGGATTATCTTCAGTATTGCTTGGGAGAGTATTAGGAGGAGTTTCAGTTACTTTCTTACTCAGCTGGCCCACTTGTGCCTCCAAACTTCTAATGGAGGACCTTGTTTCACTCATGAAACTTAAAGTGGTCTTAGACAGATCAGAGACTATGTTTGATTAGTTAGAGGAGCTCTGTTCAGAATTCTCTGTCTGTTGCTGAGAAGATGATGGAAAAGGTTTGCTATTGCTGAACCTGTTTCTTCCACCATTATTAAAGCCTTGTTGAGACTTTTGTTGATCCTTCCATGAGAAATTTGGATGATTTCTCCATGATAAATTATAGGTGTTTCCATAAGGTTCGCCCATGTAATTTACCTCTGCCATTGCAGGGTTTTCAGGATCATAAGCTTCTTCAGAGGCTGCCTCTTTAGTACTGTTGGATGCATTTTGCCATCCATTCAGACTTTGAGAAAAAATGTTGACTTGCTGAGTCAACACTTTGTTCTGAGCCAATATGGCATTCAGAGCATCAATTTCAAGAACTCCCTTCCTCTGAGGCGTCCCATTATTCACAGAATTCCCCTCAGAAGTATACATGAATTGGTTATTTGTAACCATGTCAATAAGTTTCTGAGCTTCTGTAGGCGTTTTCTTTAGGTGAATGGATCCACCTGCAGAGTGGTCTAATGACATCTTGGAAAACTCAGACAAACCATAATAGAATATATCTAATATGGTCCACTCTGAAATCATGTCAAAAGGACACTTTTTGGTCATCTGCTTGTATCTTTCCCAAGCTTCATAGAGGGATTCACCATCTTTTTGCTTGAAGGTCTGAACATCCACTCTAAGCTTGCTCAGCTTTTGAGGAGGAAAGAATTTACCCAAGAAGGTCGTGACCAGCTTATCCCAGGAGTCCAGGATATCTTTAGGTTGTGAGTCCAACTATGTTCTAGCTCTGTCTCTTACAGCAAAAGGGAAAAGCATGAGCCTGTAGACTTCAGGATCTACTCCATTAGTCTTAACAGTCTCACAGATCTGCAAGAACTCAGTTAAAAACTGGTAAGGATCTTCTGATGGAAGTCCATAAAACTTGCAGTTCTGTTGTATTAGAGCAACTAATTGAGGTTTCAGCTCAAAATTGTTTGCTCCAATGGCAGGGGTTGAGATGCTTCTTCCATCAAACTTGGACGTAGGTTTAGTATAATCACCAAGCATCCTCCTTGAATTATTATTTTCGGCTACCATCTCCTTTTTCTTTCCGAAAATTTCTGTAAGGTTGTCTCTAGATTGTTGTAATTTAGCTTCTCTTAGTTTCCTCTTCAGAGTCCTTTCAGGTTTAGGATCAGCTTCAACAAGAGTGCCTTTTTCCCTGTTCCTGCTCATATGAAAGAGAGGAGAAAAAAAGGAAGAGGAATCCTCTATGTTACAGTAAAGAGGATCCTTATTATTAGTAGAAGAAGAAAGGGGATAAGGATTAAGAAGAAGGAATAATCCAAACACAAGGGTAAGGATAAGGGTAGTGATTTGAGATGAGAAGAGGTGAAGAGAAGTGTTAGTAAATAAATAAATAAATAGAAGAAGATGAGAGGGAGAATTCGAAAATTAATTTTGAAAAGGAGTTAATGATTTTCGAAAATTAAAGATAAGATAGAATTAAAATTAAAAATTTTAAAAAAATTAGTTAATTATTAAAAAGAATTTTCAAAAAGAGGTGAGATATTTTCGAAAATTAGAGAGGGAGAAGTAGTTAGGTGGTTTTGAAAAAGATAAGAAACAAATACAAAGTCAAATAGTTAGTTGAAAAAGATATTAAAATCAAATTTGAAAAGATAAGAAGAAAAGAAGATAAGATATTTTAAAATTAAATTTTTAAAAAGATAAGATAAAAAGATATGGTTGAAAAAGATTTAATTTTTAAAATTAAAATTAATTACTTAACTAACAAGAAACTAAAAGATATGATTCTAGAATTTAAAGATTGAACCTTTCTTAACAAGAAAGTAACAAACTTCAAATTTTTGAATCAATCACATTAATTGTTAGTGTAATTTCGAAATTTTGAAATAAAATTAAGAAAAAGATTTTTGAAAAAATATTTTGAATTTTTTGAAATTAATAAGATAAAAATGAAAAAGATTTGATTTTTTTTTTTTGAAAAAGTTTTGAAAAGATAAGATTTTTAAAATTGAAAATTTGACTTGACTTGTAAGAAACAACTAATTTAAAAAATTTTTGACTAAGTCAATTCAAATTTTCGAAAATTTGGAGAGAAATAAGGAAAAGATATTTTTTTATTTTTTTAATTTTTAATGATGAGAGAGAAAAACACAAATATGACCCAAAACATGAAAATTTTGGATCAAAACACTTAATGCAAAAACTATGAATGTCAAGATGAACACCAAGAACACTTTGAAGATCATGATGAACATCAAGAACATATTTTTGAAAAAATTTTTGTTGCGAAGAAAACATGCAAGACACCAAACTTAGAAATCTTTAATGCATGGACACTATGAATGCAAAAATGCACATGAAAAACAATAAAAGACACAAACAAGAAATCATCAAGATCAAACAAGAAGACTTACCAAGAAGAACTTGAAGATCATGAAGAACACTATGAATGCATAAAATTTTCGAAATTAATGCATAAATTTCAAAAACATGCAATTGACACCAAACTTAAAAATTGACTCAAGACTTAAACAAGAAACACAAATTTTTTTGGTTTTTATGATTTTATGATTTTTTTTGTATTTTTTTTATTTTTTTTGAAAATATTCTTTAGAAAAATGAAAATAAAGAAAAATTTTTTTGAAAGATTTTCGAAAACTTTTTGAAAAGAAAATAAAAGAAAAGTACCTAATCTGAGCAACAAGATGAACTGTTAGTTGTCCAAACTCAAACAATCCCCAGCAATGGCGCCAAAAACTTGGTCTTGTTGCCAGATCAGAAAAACTTGGCGCTGTGGTTGCACGTAATTGTAATTCAAACAATCCCCGGCAACAGCGCCAAAAACTTGGTGGACGAAATTGTGATCATCAACAATGGCTCCAAAGATTTGGTGCTCTCAAACGTGAATCTCACTTTGTCACAACTCCGCACAACTAACCAACAAGTGTACTGGGTCGTCCAAGTAATACCTTACGTGAGTAAGGGGTCGATCCCACAGAGATTGTTGGTATGAAGCAAGCTATGGTCATCTTGTAAATCCCAGTCAGGCGGATTTAATTGGATTAAGAGATTGTTGGTTTTTCAAATAATAATAATAAATAATAAATAATAAATAAATAGAAAATAGAGATAAAGTTACTCATGTAATTCAATGGTGGGAATTTTAGATAGGTGTATGGAGGTGCTATGTACTAATCATCTGTCGGTTCTCGATCATGCTGGAATAAAATCCCTTGATTCTTTTGCATTTGTCGTCACGCCCAGCAATCGCGAGTTTGAAGCTCGTCACAGTCATTCAATCCCAGAATCCTACTCGGAATACCACAGACAAGGTTTAGACTTTCCGGATTCTCATGAATGCCGCCATCAATTCTAGCTTATACCACGAAGACTCTGATCTCATGGAATGGAAGGCTCAGTTGTCAGACGAAGGGTAACCATGCATCGTGCATCAGGAATCCAAGAGATACGCACTCTAGCTTTCGCTTGTAGAACGGAAGTGGTTGTCAGGCACGCGTTCATAAGGATGGATGATGATGAGTGTCATGGATCATCACATCCATCAGGTTGAAGTACGAATGGTATCTTAGAACAGAAATAAATCGAATTGAATAGAAAATAGTAGTAATTGCATTAAAACTTGAGGTACAGCAGAGCTCCATACCCTTAATCTATGGTGTGTAGAAACTCCACCGTTGAAAATACATAACTGATAGAGGTTCAGGCATGGCCGAATGGCCAGCCCCCAAACGTGATCACAGGATCGAATGATACAATCTAGGATCCAGGATTTCTAATATGATAGTAAAAAGTCCCATTTATACTAGACTAGCTACTAGGGTTTACAGAAGTAAGTAATTGATGCATAAATCCACTTCTGGGGCCCACTTGGTGTAGGTTTGGGCTGAGCTTGATCTATCCACGAGCTGAGGCTTCTCTTGGAGTTGAACGCCAAGTTGTAACATGTTTTGGGCGTTCAACTCTGGTTCGTGACGTGTTTCTGGCGTTTGACTCCAGAATGCAGCATGGAACTGGCGTTGAGCGCCAGTTTACGTCATCTAATCACGAATAAAGTAGGGACTATTATATATTGCTGGAAATCTCTGGATGTCTACATTCCAACGTCGTTGAGAGTGCGCCATTTGGGGTTCTGTAGCGCCAGAAAATTCATTTCGAATGCAGGGAGGTCAGATTCCAACAGCATCAACAGTCCTTTGTCAGCCTCCTATCAGATTTTCGCTCAAGTCCCTCAATTTTAGCCAGAAAATACCTGAAATCACAGAAAAATACACAAACTCATAGTAAAGTCCAAAAATATGAATTTAGCATAAAAACTAATGAAAACATCCCTAAAAGTAACTAGATCATACTAAAAACTACCTAAAAACAATGCCAAAAAGCGTATAAATTATCCGCTCATCATGTATGTTTCAACCTTAATAGTATTTGCCACATCTTAGCTGAATAACATTTTGAATGTACAAGAAAAGCCTAACATTTGTGTGTGCGTCCGTAAAATCTCTTCAAGTGAGACTGATAAACCCCATTTTTAGGGATTATCTTGTATTGATTTGAAGGGTTTTATCAATGATCCTACACACTTATTCATATGAAAATACATGATTTTGTGTTCCTTTCCCAATTTTGCCTCATGGATGAAAACAAGCTTCTTTTGCACTAAATTAGATATATTTTTAATCCTCCTCTAGTACCATTCGATACCGTGACCCGTGTTTTAAGTGGTTTCAGAGTTTATAGGGCACGGATAACTTGGAGGAGAGAATGGGAGCATGCATGAAGGAAAGGAGCATGGAAAATTGAGCTTTGGAAACTTCAGCAGCGGCGCGCGCACATACATGGCGCGTCCGCGTAGATTTGCGCCACCAGAGCCAAAGCCAGGAGCCAAGCTACGAGCCAGCACATTTAGCGACTAAGACATGATCCTCATGGACGCGCCCGCGCACATTATGCTTATGTGCGGATTGCAAATGCCCCAGGGACGCGTATGCGTCTTGTGTGCGTACGCGCCGATTGCCACACGTGATATTTTAAGAGGCACGTGACCAGCGCGTGGAGGCAGTTAGACCCTGTTTTGGGGAAGAGTTTTGGCGGGAAAAAGCTTAAGAAAGCCAAGGATTGAGGGGTTTAGGGGATTCACTCATTTTAGACACTTTCTTAGATATTTTCCTAGAGTTAGTTACCTTTTGGGTAGAGAGAGAACCTCCAACATCTCTCTAGGATTTCATTCTCCATTGCAATTCTCCTTTGATTTTCTTGGTGAGATCCATTGTAATACACTTTTATTTTGATGCAATTAGTAGATCTACTCTTCTCCTATTCTCAATTTTTGTTCTTTGATCCTCTCACTTTGGATCTAGCTTTGACTTTGTTACTTGGATTTGGAACTAGTGACTTGAGGTACTTTCATATCCATTACTTGTAATTGTTTAGTTGTTGATGATTGTGTGATTTAGATCTCTTAAATTCAATTCTTCATTTCAATTTCATAATGCCTCTTATGAATGCTCACCAAATGTTTGATAAAATGTCAACACTAGTTATGGAGTAAAAGTCTTTCACTTGGCTTAGGGTTTGAACCATTAGAAAAACTTGAATAGTGGGTGTCAATTGTTGATTGAGAATTAAGAATTGCTAATTGGTTTGGAGTGCACTAAAGCTAGACTCCCTTAGGGTGAAGCTAGGAATTGTGACTCAAACTAATTACTTTCACTTGAATCTCCTCTATAATTAGAGGTCAACTAAGTGAAGCAAGGCTTAATTGTTATCATCATTGAAGGAAACTATAGTAATAGAATTTCCAATGTTAACCCTTGGCAAAGTCCTTTAATATTGATTGTTTGTTATCCACTTTTGCTAGCTTGAACTAGTACATCAATCTTCAAAAACCGCAACAAAAGCTTCCTAATCAATAACATGCATTCTATAGTAATTCCAAGGGAGGACGACTTGGGAGATTAATACTCTCGATTGTAGATTGTAAAATTGTTTGATGTGAGATTTGAGTGTTGATGAGACTATACTCACGATTGTATTCACTATTAAATTCTATATCAACATACAAAATTTTGTTCATCAAAATGGCACCGTTGCCTGGGAGAGTTACTCTCAAGGAAGCTGGTGCACCGGATTATGTTCTTCAAACTGTTCATGTGCTTCATCCAAACTTGAACACGAATTTTCAACTCAAGACCGCTTTGAGTCACCTCCTACCTAAGTTCCATGGACTTCCAGCACAAGATCCTATTCGACACCTCAAGGATTTTCATAGTATATGCTCAACAACTAGACGGGAAGGATCCGATAAAGTTGCTATATGGTTGTTTGCTTTTCCATTCTCTCTTGAGGATAAAGCTAAAGAGTGGTTTTACACTCTACCTAGTGATGTTATTTCTGATTGGGACTTGCTTAGAAGAGGGTTCTTAGAAAAATTCTTGCCCCCGGAAAGGATGGACAAGCTAAGGAAGGAGATCTCATGCATTGTGCAAGGCAAAATGGAACCCCTATGCGAGTATTGGGAGCGGTTGCGCAAACTTCTTGACACATGCCCCAACCACATGATTGACACTCAAGTGTTGCTCGGCTACATATGCCAAGGGATGCGAGAACAAGATAGGACTCTTTTGGATTCCTCTAGCAATGGATCTTTGTCTAAATATAAGACGGCGGAGGAAGCATGGCAACTCATTGGCGACTTGGCCAAGTCCAACTAACATGCTAGACGGAGGGTCAACCGCCCAAAGACCGTGAATGAAGTATCCTCTAATAGCGAGGCCACCGCTCTTGCCAAATCTTTGGACGAGATGACAAACATCCTAAAGCAACTCCAATTGGGTCAACAACAACCTCATCAACAACACCCTCCACCACCTTCTCAACAATATAGTCAACAATTGGTCCCCTAAAAGGTGTATGGCATTTGTTCTTGCTATTCTCACTACATGAACGAGTGCCCAAGTCTTCAAGAAGACAACACCTTGGCGGCTACCCACAACTTTTATGACCACCCGAATCAAGGATACTACCAACAAGGCGGCAATTTCAACCAAGGGTATCCTCAACAAGGAGGAAATTACAATCAAGGGGGTGGCAATTCTAATCAAAATTGGAGGGACAACTCTAACCAATGGAAGGACAATTACCAACAAGAAGGTAGAGACAACAACAACAACAATGGAGACAATCAAAGATGGAACAACAACAACTCACAAAACCGACCATACTCCCAAAGCCAACCATACACCCAACAAAACCAAGGAAGAAACTACCAAACCTATCAACCACCACATCAACGACCACCACCTCTACCCAATCAATCACAAGCCCCTCAAATCACATACCCTCCCACTTCTCCCAATCAAGATGATACACTTCAGACCATTCTCCAAGGCCAAAAAGAGCTTCAAACCACACTTGCTTTCAGCCTCACTGGTCTTACATCTACTCTGCAAGCTCTCCTTGCACGCATGGACCCACCCTCCACTTCCACTCCTCAAGCCCCAAATTCTAGTGCCATTCTCTCTCAACCTCAACACATCCCAAAGGTGGCATTAATGCCATTACCTTGAGATCCGGGACTCAATTGAAAGAGAAGAAGGTAAAGGACCCAAGTCCGATCATAATCACTCAAGAGGAGGAGGAAATCGATATAGAAGAAATAGAAGAAGAGGAGAAAGCACAAGTCATAGTTGAGGATAAAGAGACTCAACCAACAAGTGAGGCCCCCAAGAATAACGGAGCCGTGGAAGAAGAAATTGCTCAACTAATCCCATATCCTACACTTGCAAAGAAAGCTAGGAAGTGTATGGAACTTGACCCCAAAATGGTAGAGATGTTCAAGAAAGTTGAGGTAACTATCCCCCTCTTCGATGATATCCATCAAGTACCTAAATATGCAAAATTTCTTAAGGATTTATGCATGAACAAGGATAGAATTCTTAAGTTAGAGACTATTCCATTAGGGAGTTCTATTTCCGCTTTAATGGGAGCATTACCCGAGAAGTGTGATGATCCGGGCCCGTGCATGGTCACTTGTACCGTAGACGGTTGATAAACTACTATTTCATGGTTTATTTTTTGCTCAATTGAGTGGTTTTTATAAACTCTTTACCCACTTATTCATATGATTTGCATGTATTTACAATTCCTTCCTAAAAATATTCTATGATTGATAACTTGCTTCCTAAAGACCTTTTAGTTGTATATTTTTATCTTCCTTTGTACCATTTGATGCCATGATCTGTGTGTTAAGTGTTTTAGGCTTCATAGGGTAGGAATGGCATAAGGAATGAAGAGGAAGCGTGCAAAAGTGGAAGGAATACAAGGAATTGAGGAGATGACCAGCGAAAAGTCACGCGATCGCATGGCTCACGCGACCGCGCGAAATGGAAGAAATCACAGTGACGTGTTCGCGTGCCTGACGCGACCGCGCAGATTGGAAGCTACACGAACGATGCGAATGCGTGGACGACGTGCACACGTGGTACGAGAAACGCTGAGTGACGTGAACGCGTGACTGACGCATACGCGTGACATGCGCGATCTGCAAAAATTATAGAATATGCTGGAGATAGTTCCGGGCCGCGTTTTAACCCAAAGTTCGGCCCAAAAACACTGATTAAAGTCAGAAAACATGCGGATACTTCGGAGGAGATCTCCAGTTATTCACTTTTCATAATTTAGATGTAGTTTTTAGAGACAGAGGTTCTCTCCTCTCTCTTAGGTTTTAGGATTAGGATTTATTGTTATTTCAATTTAGCATTCCGACTCTTTATCAGGTTCAATATTCTTTTTTATTATTTTCTCAATTTAATTTATGAACTCTTCCATGTTACATTTGATATCTTTATTAGTGCAACTTGAGGTATTTCAGAATTGTGATTACTTTCCTTTATTTATATAAATAATTTAGATTTTTCCCTTTTGGCTTTGGTTGATTAATTGGTAACTCTTGAGTTATCAAACTCATCGTGATTGATAATTGTTATTCTTGCTGATTGATTTAGATTCCTATAACTCTAGTCTTTCCTTAAGGAGTTGACTAGGACTTTAGGTATTAAATTAATTTATCCACTTAACTGACCTTCATAGTTAGAGGTTGACTTAGTGAGAGCAAAAGTATAATTCTCATCACCATTGATAAGGATAACTAGGAAAGGACTTCCAGTTTTCATACCTTGCCAAGAGTTTTATTAGTTATTAATTTATTAATTTTTGCAATCTATTTTTCTCATTCAAAACCTTTTCAAACCCAAAATTACTATTTTCCATAACCAATAATAAATCATACTTCCCTGCAATTCCTTGAGAAGATGACCCGATGTTCGAATACTTCGGTTTAAAGGAATATGCATCACAGTCAGAGCAATCAAAGATGGATGGAGCCAAGAGGATTTGATCAACCCTTTAGGCAACAACACCTTCCAAGATACCATGGACAGAGACCATTCTACAATGCATACCCAACTGATAGATTTGGTGGACCCCCTTATAGCTACCAACAAGCCCCACCCTATGCCCAGAGACCATCCTCTCAACGTAGCTTCGAACCACTGGTGCACGAAATTGTGATCATCAATGGCGCCATCAACATGGTACGCTCAATTGCAATCTCAACTCTTTATCACAACATCGCACAACTAACCAGCAAGCGCACTGGGTCATCCAAGTAATAAACCTTACGCGAGTAAGGGTCGATCCCACGAAGATTGTTGGTATGAAGCAAGCTATGGTCATCTTGTAAATCTCAGTCAGGCGGATTCAAATGGTTATGGGGGATTGATAATTACAAGATAAATAAAACATAAAATAAAGATAGAGATACTTATGTAATTCATTGGTAAGAATTTTAGATAAGCGTATGGAGATGCTTTGTCCCTTCCGTCTCTCTGCTTTCCTACTGTCTTCATCCAATCTCATCCAATCCTTATTACTCCTTTCCATGGCAAGCTGTATGTAGGGTTTCACCGTTGTCAGTGGCTACCTCCCATCCTCTCAGTGAAAATGTTCT
>NC_029776.3:40929505-40930174 GCF_000817695.3 Arachis duranensis | reverse complement strand
GTTGGTTCTCGATCATGTCGGAATAGAATCCAATGATTCTTTTACGTCTGTCACTAACGCCCCACAATCGCGAGTTTGAAGCTCGTCACAGTCATTCAATCCTTGAAACCTACTCAGAATACCACAAACAAGGTTTAGACCTTCCGGATTCTCTTGAATGCCGCCATCAATTCTAGCTTATACCACGAAGATTCTGATTAAGGAATCTAAGAGATATCCACTCAAGCCTTGTTTGCATGTAGAACGGAAGTGGTTGTCAGGCACGCGTTCATAAGTGAGAATGATGATGAGTGTCACATAAACATCACATTCATCATGTTCTTGGGTGCAAATGAATATCTTAGAACAAGAATAAGCTGAATTGAATAGAAGAACAATAGTAATTGCATTAATACTCGAGGCACAGCAGAGCTCCACACCTTAATATATGGTGTGTAGAAACTCCACCGTTGAAAATACATAAGAACAAGGTCTAGGCATGGCCGAATGGCCAGCCTCCCATAATCTAAGAACTAGACGTCCCGATATGATCCTAAGATCTAAAGTGATCAAAAGATGTCTAATACAATAGCAAAAGGTCCTATTTGTAGAGAACTAGTAGCTTAGGGTTTACAAAAATGAGTAAATGACATAAAAATCCACTTCCGGGCCCACTTGGTGTGTGCTTGG
>NC_029776.3:40928994-40929340 GCF_000817695.3 Arachis duranensis | reverse complement strand
CGCCAGAATTCTTGAGCTGATTTGGAACGCCAGTTTGGGTCATCAAATCTCAGGCAAAGTATGGACTATTATACATTGCTGGGAAGCCCAGGATGTCTACTTTCCAACGCAATTGAGAGCGTACCAATTCGGCTTCTGTAGCTCCAGAAAATCCACTTCGAGTGCAGGGAGGTCAGAATCCAACAGCATCTGCAGTCCTTTTTAGCCGCTGAATCAGATTTTTGCTCAGGTCCCTCAATTTCTGCCAGAAAATACCTGAAATCACAGAAAAATACACAAACTCATAGTAAATTCTAGAAAAGTGAATTTTAAATAAAAACTAATAAAAATATAATAAAAACTAACT
>NC_029776.3:40928507-40928963 GCF_000817695.3 Arachis duranensis | reverse complement strand
AAACTAATAGAAATATACTAAAAACTAACTAAAACACACTAAAAACAACTAAAAACAATGCCAAAAAGCGTACAAATTATCCGCTCATCACAACACCAAACTTAAATTGTTGCTTATCCCCAAGCAACTGAAGATCAAATAAGAATAAAAGAAGAGAAATAGCACTGAATTCCAAAAACATCTATGAAGATCAGTATTAATTAGATGAGCGGGGCTTTTAGCTTTTTGCCTCTGAACAGTTTTGGCATCTCACTCTATCCTTTGAAATTCAGAATGATTGGCTTCTATAGGAACTCAGAATCCAGATAGTGTTATTGATTCTCCTAGTTAAGTATGATGATTCTTGAACACAGCTACTTTATGAGTCTTGGCCGTGGCCCAAAGCACTCTGTCTTCCAGTATTACCACCGGATACATACATGCCACAGACACATAACTGGGTGAACCTTTTCAGAT
>NC_029776.3:40925580-40928368 GCF_000817695.3 Arachis duranensis | reverse complement strand
ATTTGGTTTAAAGGGCTATTGGCTTTTTCTGCTTGCTTTCTCTCTCTCTTTTTTTTTTCTGAATTCACTGCTTTTTCTTGTTTCAAGAATCATTTTTATGATTTTTCAGATCCTCAGTAACATGTCCCCGTTTTCATCATTCTTTCAAGAGTCAACATTCATGAACAACAAATTCAAAAGACATATGCACTGTTCAAGCATACATTCAGAAGTCAAAGTATTGCCACCACATCAAAATAATAATCTGTTATAAAATTCAAAATTCATGCAATTCTTCTCTTTTTCAATTAAGAACATTTTTCATTTAAGAAAGGTGATGGATTAATAGGACATTCATAACTTTAAGGCATAGACACTAAGACACTAATGATCATAAGACACAAACATAGATAGACATAAGCATAAAAAATTTGAAAAACAGAAAAATAAAGAACAAGGAAATTAAAGAACGGGTCCACCTTAGTGATGGTGGCATGTTCTTCCTCTTGAAGATCTTATGGAGTGCTTTAGCTCCTCAATGTCTCTTCCTTGCCTTTGTTGCTCCTCTCTCATGATTCTTTGATCTTCTTTAATTTCATGGAAGAGAATGGAATGTTCTTGGTGCTCCACCCTTAGTTGTCCAATGTTGGAACTCAATTCTCCTAGGGAGGTGTTGATTTGCTCCCAATAGTTTTGTGGAGGAAAGTACATCCCTTGAGGCATTTTAGGGATTTCATGATGAGTGGGATCTCTTGTTTGCTCCATCCTCTTCTTAGTGATGGGCTTGTCCACATCAATGAGTATGTCTCCCTCTACGTTAACTCCAACTGAATTACAGAGGTGACAAATGAGTTGAGGGAAGGCTAACCTTGCCAAGGTAGAGGACTTGTCCGCTACCTTATAAAGTTCTTGGGATATAACCTCATGAACTTCTACTTCCTCTCCAATCATGATGCTATGAATCATGATAGCCCGGTCTATAGTAACTTCGGACCGGTTGCTAGTGGGAATGATTGAGCGTTGGATAAACTCCAACCATCCCCTAGCCACGGGCTTGAGGTCATGCCTTCTCAGTTGAACCGGCTTCCCTCTTGAATCTCTCTTCCATTGAGCGCCCTCTTCACAAATGTCTTTGAGGACTTGGTCCAACCTTTGATCAAAGTTGACACTTCTAGTGTAAGGGTGTTTATCTCCTTGCATCATGGGCAAGTTGAATGCTAATCTTACATTTTTCGGACTAAAATCTAAGAATTTCCCCCAAACCATTGTAAGCCAATTCTTTGGGTCCAGGTTTACACTTTGATCATGGTTCTTGGTGATCCATGCATTGGCATAGAACTCTTGAACCATTAAGATTCTGACTTGTTGAATGGGGTTGGTAAGAACTTCCCAACCTCTTCTTCGGATCTCATGTCGGATCTCCGGATATTCACTCTTTTTGAGTTTGAAAGGGACCTCGGGGATCACCTTCTTCATGGCCACAACTTCATAGAAGTGGTCTTGATGCACCCTTGAGATGAATCTCTCCATCTCCCATGACTCGGAGGTGGAAGCTTTTGCCTTCCCTTTCCTCTTTCTAGAGGTTTCTCCGGCCTTAGGTGCCATAAAGGTTATGGGAAAATGAAAAGCAATGCTTTAACCACACCAAACTTAGAAGGTTTGCTCGTCCTCGAGCAAAAGGGGAAAGAAAAGAGTAGAAGAAGAGGAAATAGAGGAGATGGAAGGGGGCTTTGTGTTTCAGCCAAGGGGGAGAAGTAGTGTTTAGGTTCTGTGAAAATGAAAGGGTGAAGATGGGTTTATATAGGGGTGGAGAGGGGGTAGGGTTCAGCCAATATGGGTGGGTTTGGGAAGGAAAGTGGTTTGAATTTGAATGGTGAGGTAGGTGGGGCTTTATGAAGGATGGATGTGAGTGGTGAAGAGAATGGTGGGATTTGATAGGTGAGGGGTTTTTGGAAAAGAGGTGTTGAGGTGATTGGTGAATGGGTGAAGAAGAGAGAGTGGTGGGGTAGTTGGGGATCCTGTGGGGTCCATAGATCCTGAGGTGTCAAGGATAATTCATCCCTGCACCAAGTGGCATGCAAAAATGCTCCTTCTGCCAATCCTGGTGTTAAACGCTGGGCTGGTGCCCATTTCTGGCGTTTAACGCCAGCTTCTTGCCCACTCCTGGCGTTAAACGCCAGTCTGGTGCCCCATTCTGGCGTTAAACGCCCAGAATGGTGCCAGAATGGACGTTAAACGCCCATTTTGCTATCTTCACTGGCATTTAAACGCCAGCAAATTTTCCTCCAGGGTGTGCTGTTTTTCTTTCTGTTTTTCATTCTATTTTTGCTTTTTCAATTGATTTTGTGACTTCACATGATCATCAACCTATAAAAGACATAAAATAACGAAGGGAAATAGATAAATATAGCATTGGGTTGCCTCCCAACAAGCGCTTCTTTAATGTCAGTAGCTTGACAGTGGGCTCTCATAGAGCCTCACAGATACTCAGAGCCATGTTGGAACTTCCCAACACCAAACTTTGAGTTTGAATATGGGGGTTCAACACCAAACTTAGAATTTGGTTATGGCCTCCCAACCCCAAACTTAGAGTTTGATTGTGGGGGCTCTATTTGACTCTGTTTTGAGAGAAGCTCTTCATGCTTCCTCTCGATGGTTACAGAGGGATATCCTTGAGCTTTAAACATAAAGGATTCTTCATTCACTTGAATGATCAATTCTCCTCTGTCAACATCAATCACAGCCTTTGCTGTAGCTAGGAAGGGTCTGCCAAGGATGATGGATTCATCCATGCACTTCCCAGTCTCTA
>NC_029776.3:40924735-40925434 GCF_000817695.3 Arachis duranensis | reverse complement strand
TACCTAAAAAATTCCTAGCTTCTCCATTACAGAGAGAGGCATAAGGTTTATGCTTGACCCTAGGTCACACAGGGCCTTCTCAAAGGTCATGGTGCCTATGGTACAAGGTATTGAGAACTTCCCAGGATCCTGCCTCTTTTAACGTAATCTTTGCCTAGTCAAGTCATCCAGTTCTTTGGTGAGCAAAGAGGGTTCATCCTCCCAAGTCTCATTACCAAATAACTTGTCATTTAGCTTCATGATTGCTCCAAGGTACCTAGCAACTTGCTCTTCAGTGACATCTTCGTCCTCTTCAGAGGAAAAATACTCATCAGAGCTCATGAATGGCAGAAGTAAATCCAATGGAATCTCTATGGTCTCAGTGTGAGCCTCAAATTCCCATGGTTCCTCATTAGGGAACTCATTGGAGGCCAGTGGACGTCCATTGAGGTCTTCCTCAGTGGCGCTCACTGCCTCTTTCTCCTCTCTAAATTCGGCCATGTTGATGGCCTTACACTCTTCTTTTGGATTTTCTTCTGTATTGCTTGGAAGAGTACTAGGAGGGAGTTCAGTAACTTTCTTACTCAGCTGACCCATTTGTGCCTCCAAGTTTCTAATAGAGGACCTTGTTTCAGTCATAAACTTTGAGTGGTTTTGATTAGATCAGAGACCATGGTCGCTAAGTCAGAGTGGCTCTGCTTAGAATTCTCTGTCTGTTGC
>NC_029776.3:40920530-40924002 GCF_000817695.3 Arachis duranensis | reverse complement strand
GAATGGCAGGGATAGAGATGCTTCTCCCATAGAAGTCGGGAGTGGGTGCAGTAAAGTCACCCAGCACCTTCCTTGCATTGTTGGCATTGTTGTTTTCAGCTGCCATGTCTACTTCTTGTTTGAAGATTTCTGTTAGGTCCTCTACAGAGAGTAGTGCTTTAGCTTCTCTTAGCTTTTGCTTCAAGGTCTTTTCAGGTTCAGGGTCAGCCTCAACAAGAATGCTTTTGTCTTTGTTCCTGCTCATATGAAAGAGAAGAGAACAAGAAAGTATGGAATCCTCTATGTCACAGTATAGAGATTCCTTGAGGTGTCAGAGGAAAAGAAGAATAGAAGAAGGTAGAAGAATTTGAACTTATCAAGAGGGATAGAGCTCGAATTATTGATAGTGGAGGAGTGTTAGTCCTTAAATACAAGGATGTGAGAGGAGGGGAAGAATTTTCGAAAATAAATTAAAAGATTTTGAAGAAATTTTGAAAATTTGAAGAATGATTTTCGAAAATTAAAGTTGGGAAAGAAATTAAGTGAAATTTGAAAAAGATTTTGAAATTAGAAATCAAAAAGATATGATTGAAAACTATTTTGAAAAAGATGTGATTAAGAAGATATGATTGAAAAAATATAGTTTTAAAAAGACATGATTGAAAAGATATGATTGAAAAACAATTTAAAAAGATTTGATTTTTAAAATTAATGACTTGGCTAACAAGAAATTTAAAAGATATGATTCAGACCTTAAACCTTTCTCAACAGAAAAGGTAACATACTTGAAATGTTGAATCAAATCTTAATTGTTAGCAAGTATTTTTTTGAAAATGGAAAGAAATTGATTTTGAAAATTTATGATTGAAAAGATATGATTTAAAAAAGATTTGATTTTGAAAGATTATGGAAACTTGAAAAAAAATTGAATTAAAAATAAAATCTTCCTTCTTGTGCCATCCTAGCGTTAAACGCCCAGAATGGATACCATTCTGGCATTTAATGCCCAAAACTCTACCTTTTTGGGCGTTAAACGCCCAGCCAGGTACCCTGGCTGGCGTTTAAACTCCAGTTTTCCTTCCTCACTGGGCATTTTGACTGCCCAGCTTTTTCTGTGTGATTCCTCTGCTGTATGTTCTGAATCTTCAATTCTCTGTATTATTGACTAGAAAAGACACACTTTTGGAAAATTTTTTGGATTTTTAATGATGAGGAATAATCAAAATGCAACTAAAATCAAATAAACAATGCATGCAAGACACTAAACTTAGAAGTTTGTATACTACTGACACTAACAAATTGAGAATGCATGTGAGAAACAACAAAACACACAAAACAAGAGAATTTAAAGATCAGAGCAAGTAAATCATCAAGAACAACTTGAAGATCAATGAAGACACATGAAAAAAATGCAAGAAGAACAGAAACATGCAATTGACTCCAAACTTAAAATGAGACACTAGACTCAAACAAGAAACATAAAATATTTTTGATTTTTATGACTTTGTAATTTTTTTTATTTTTCGAAAATTATGTGGAGAAAGAAAAATAAAGGATTCAAAATTCTTAATGAGAATTCCAGGAATCATGCAATGTTAGTCTAAAGCTTTAGTCTAAAGGAATTAGACACGGCTAGCCAAGCTTTAGCAGGACATTACATTCAAGAGCTAAATTGATGAAGATCAATCAGCTTTGGTGATGATAAGATCATCACCTTGAAACTTTAGAATTCATTCTTAAAAATTATGAAGAAAAATACCTAATCTAAGCAACAAGTTGAACTGTCAGTTGTCCAAACTCAAACAAACCCCGGCAACGGCGCCAAAAACATGGTGCACGAAATTGTGATCATCAATGATGCCATCAACATGGTACGCTCAATTGCAATCTCAACTCTTTATCACAACTTCGCACAACTAACCAGCAAGTGCACTAGGTTGTTGAAGTAATAAACCTTACGCGAGTAAGGGTCGATCCCACGGAGATCGTTGGTATGAAGCAAGCTATGGTCATCTTGTAAATCTCAGTCAGGCGGATTCAAATGGTTATGGAGAATTAATGATTAAAAGATAAATAAAACATAAAATAAAGATAGATATACTTATGTAATTCATTGGTGAGAATTTCAGATAAGCGTATGGAGATGCTTTGTCCCTTCCGTCTCTCTGCTTTCCTAATGTCTTCATCCAATCCTTCTTACTCCTTTCCATGGCAAGCTGTATGTTGGGCATCACCGTTGTTAATGGCTACAGTCCCGTCCTCTCAGTGAAAATGTTCAACGCACTCTGTCACAGCACGGCTATTCATCTGTCGGTTCTCGATCATGTCGGAATAGAATCCAGTGATTCTTCTGCGTTTGTCACTAATGCCCCACAATCGTGAGTGTGAAGCTCGTCACAGTCATTCAATCCTTGGATCCTACTCAGAATACCACAGACAAGGTTTAGACCTTTCGGATTCTCTTGAATGGCGCCATCAATTCTAGCTTATACCACGAAGATTCTGATTAAGGAATCCAAGAGATATCCAATCAAGCCTTGTTTGCATGTAGAACGGAAGTGGTTGTCAGGCACGCGTTCATAAGTGAGAATGATGATGAGTGTCACATAATCATCACATTCATCATGTTCTTGGGTGCGAATGAATATCTTAGAACAAGAATAAGCTGAATTGAATGGAAAATAGTAGTAATTGCATTAATACTCGAGGTACAGCAGAGCTCCACACCTTAATCTATGGTGTGTAGAAACTCCACCATTGAAAATACATAAGAACAAGGTCTAGGCATGGTCGAATGGCCAGCCTCCCATAATCTAAGAACTAGACGTCCAAAGATGATCCTAAGATCTAAAGTGATCAAAAGATGTCTAATACAATAGCAAAAGGTCCTATTTGTAGAGAACTAGTAGCTTAGGGTTTACAAAGATGAGTAAATGACATAAAAATACACTTTCGGGCCCACTTGGTGTGTGCCTAGGCTGAGCATTGAAGCTTTCATGTGTAGAGACTTTTCTTGGAGTTAAACGCTAGCTTTTGTGCCAGTTTGGGCGTTTAACTCTCATTCTTGTGCCAGTTCCAGCGTTAAACGCCAGAATTCTTGAGGTGATTTGGAACGCCGGTTTGGGCCATCAAATCTCAGGAAAAGTATGAACTATTATACATTGCTGGAAAGCCCAGGATGTCTACTTTCCAACGCAATTGAGATCGCGCCAATTGGGCTTTTGTAGCTTCAGAAAATCTACTTCGAGTGCAGGGAGGTCAGAATCCAACAACATCTGCAGTCCTTTTTAGCCTCTGAATCAGATTTTTGCTCAGGTCCCTCAATTTCAGCCAGAAAATACCTGAAATCACAGAAAAACACACAAACTCATTGTAAAGTCCAAAAAAGTGAATTTTAAATAAAAACTAATAAAAATATAATAAAAACTAACTAAAACATACTAAAAACATACTAAAAACAATGCCAAAAAGCGTATAAATTATCCGCTCATCA
>NC_029776.3:40909562-40920508 GCF_000817695.3 Arachis duranensis | reverse complement strand
CTACTTATGAGTCTTGGCCGTGGCCCTAAGCACTTTGTTTTCTAGTATTACCACCGGACACATAAATGCCACAGACACATGACTGGGTGAATCTTTTCAGATTGTGACTCAGCTTTGCTAGAGCCCCAATTAGTGGTGTCCAGAGCTCTTAAGCACACTCTTTTTGCTTTGGATCATGACTTTAACCACTTAGTCTCAAGCTTTTCACTTGGACCTACATGCCACAAGCACATGGTTAGGGACAGCTTGATTTAGCCGCCTAGGCCTCTTGATTTAGCCGCTTAGGCCTGGATTTTATTTCCTTGGGCCCTCCTATCCATTGATGCTCAAAGCCTTGGATCCTTTTTACCCTTGCCTTTTGATTTTAAGGGCTATTGGCTTTTTCTACTTGCTTTTTCTTTTTCTTTTTTTCTTTCTATTATTGTTATTATTTTTTTTCGCCACTTTTTTTTTTCGCAAGCTTTTGCTATTCACTGCTTTTTCTTTCTTCAAGAATCAATTTCATGATTTTTTAGATTGTCAATAACATTTCTCTTTGTTCATCATTCTTTCAAGAGCCAACAATTTTAACATTCATAAACAACAAGATCAAAAATATGCACTATTCAAGCATACATTCAAAAAACAAAAAGTATTGTCACCACATCAATATAATTAAACTAAATTCAATGATAATTTCAAAATTCATGTACTTCTTGTTCTTTTGAATTAGAAACATTTTTCGTTTAAGAGAAGTGGAGGATACATAGAATTATTTATAGCCTTAAGGCATAGTTACTACATACTAATGATCATGAAGTAGAGACATAAAACATAAACACACATATATCGTAGAAAATGAAAAATAGAAAAAAAATAAGAACAAGGAATGAGTCCACCTTAGTGAGGGTGGCGCTTTCTTGAAGGACCAATGGTGCTTTTTGAGCTCCTCTATGTCTCTTCCTTGCCTTTGTGGCATGATCCCTAATGATTTTGGTGCTCTTATCCTTAGTTGCTCCCAATAATTGTGTAGAGGAAAATGTATTCCCTGAGGTATCTCAGGGATCTCTTGATGAGGGAATTCCTCATGTTCTCTTGATATGCAGTCAAATGCTCTATTACTGAGCTATGGACCCTTTGAGATGAATCTCTCCATCTCCCTTGACTTAGAGGTGGAAGCAATTGTCTTCCCTTTTTCTTCTTCTTTTTTTTTTTTTGAGGTTTCTCTGGCCTTAGGTGCCATCAATGGTTATGGAAAAGCAAAAAGCTATGCTTTTACCACACCAAACTTAGAATGTTGCTTGCCCTCGAGCAAAAGAAGAAAGAATAGAAGAAGAGGAAGAAGATATGGATGAGAGGGAGAGAGGTGTGTATTCGGCTATGTAGGGTGGGTTTGGGTGGGCAAGAAATGATGGATTGTGAGTAGTGAAGAGGTAATGGGGAATGGAGATTGAGGTGATTGGTGAAGGGTTTTTGGGGAAGAGTGTTTATTGGAAAGAGAGGATGAATGTTGAGAGGAGGGGAGAATATGATAGGTGGGGATCCTGTGGGGTCCACAGATCCTGAGGTGTCAAGAATTTACATCCCTGCACCAATTAGGCATGTAAAATGCCTTTCCATGCAATTCTGGCATTTAAACGCCGAAGTGATGCATGTTCTGGGCGTTCAACGCCCATGTGCAGCATGTTTCTGGCGTTGAACGCCAGTTCCACGCTTGTTTCTAGCGTTCAGCGCCAGCTCTCCTCAGAGTGCATTCCTGGCGTTTGAACGCCAGGGTGTTGCTTGTTTCTGGCATTCAGCGCCAGATCTATGCTCTGTTCTGGCATTGAACGCCAGCTAGATGCTCCTTACTGGCGTTTAAACGCCAGTACGTCCTTCCTCCAGGGTGTGATTTTTCTTCTGCTATTTTTGATTCTGTTTTTAATTTTTGTAATTTTTTTGTGACTCCACATGATCATGAACCTAATAAAACACAAAATAACAATAAAATAAAAATAAAATTAGATAAATAAAAATTGTGTTGCCTCCTAATAAGTGCTTCTTTAATGTCAATAGCTTGACAGTGAGCTCTCCTGGAGCTTCACAGGTGATCAGGTAAATGTTGTAGACTCCCAACACCAAACTTAGAGTTTGAATGTGGGGGTTCAACACCAAACTTAGAGTTTGGTTGTTGCCTCCCAACACCAAACTTAGAGTTTGACTATGGGGCTCTGTTTGACTCTGCATTGAGATAAGCTGTTCATGCTTCCTCTCATTACCAAATGACTTGGTATTTAGCTTCATGATGGCTCCTAGATATTGAGCAACTTGCTCTTCAGTTACATCTTCATCCTCTTCAGAGGAAGAATAGTTCTCAAAGCTCATAAATGGCAAAAGGAGGTTTAATGGAATCTCTATGGTCTCTATATGAGCCTCAGATTCTTTTGGGTCCTCAATAGGGAACTCCTTCTTGGTTGGGAGACGTCCCATGAGGTCTTTCTCATTGGGATTCACGTCCTCCCCTTCCTCCTTGCATTCAGCCATATTGACTATATCAATGGCCTTGCACTCTCTCTTTGGATTCTCTTCAGTATTGCTTGGGAGAGTATTAGGAGGAGTTTCAGTGACTCTTTTACTCAGCTGGCCCACTTGTGCCTCCAAACTTCTAATGGAGGACCTTGTTTCACTCATGAAACTTAAAGTGGCCTTAGACAGATCAGAGACTATGTTTGATAAGTTAGAGGAGCTCTGTTTCATAATTCTCTGTCTGTTGCTGAGAAGATGATGGAAAAGGCTTGCTATTGTTAAGCCTGTTTCTTCCACCATTATTAAAGCCTTGTTGAGGCTTTTGTTGATCCTTCTATGAGAAATTTGGATGATTTCTCCATGATAAATTATAGGTGTTTCCATAAGGTTCGCCCATGTAATTTACCTCTGCCATTGCAGGGTTTTCAGGATCATAAGCTTCTTCAGATGCTGCCTCTTTAGTACTGTTGGATGCATTTTGCCATCCATTCAGACTTTGAGAAATCATGTTGACTTGCTGAGTCAACACTTTGTTCTGAGCCAATATGGCATTCAGAGCATCAATTTCAAGAACTCCCTTCCTCTGAGGCGTCCCATTATTCACAGAATTCCTCTCAGAAGTGTACATGAATTGGTTATTTGTAACCATGTCAATAAGTTCCTGAGCTTCTGTAGGCGTTTTTTTTAGGTGAATGGATCCACCTGCAGAGTGGTCTAATGACATCTTGGAAAACTCAGACAAACCATAATAGAATATATCTAATATGGTCCACTCTGAAATCATGTCAAAAGGACACTTTTTGGTCATCTGCTTGTATCTTTCCCAAGCTTCATAGAGGGATTCACCATCTTTTTGCTTGAAGGTCTGAACATCCACTCTAAGCTTGCTCAGCTTTTGAGGAGGAAAGAATTTACCCAAGAAGGCCGTGACCAGCTTATCCCAAGAGTCCAGGCTATCTTTAGGTTGTGAGTCCAACCATGGTCTAGCTCTGTCTCTTACAGCAAAAGGGAAAAGCATGAGCCTGTAGACTTCAAGATCTACTCCATTAGTCTTAACAGTCTCACAGATCTGCAAGAACTCAGTTAAAAACTGGTAAGGATCTTCTGATGGAAGTCCATGAAACTTGCAGTTCTGTTGTATTAGAGCAACTAATTGAGGTTTCAGCTCAAAATTGTTTACTCCAATGGCAGGGATTGAGATGCTTCTTCCATCAAACTTGGACGTAGGTTTAGTATAATCACCAAGCATCCTCCTTGAATTATTATTTTCGGCTACCATCTCCTCTTTCTTTTCGAAAATTTCTGTAAGGTTGTCTCTGGATTGTTGTAATTTAGCTTCTCTTAGTTTCCTCTTCAGAGTCCTTTCAGGTTCAGGATCAGCTTCAACAAGAGTGCCTTTTTCCTTGTTCCTGCTCATATGAAAGAGAGGAGAAAAAAAGGAAGAGGAATCCTCTATGTCACAGTAAAGAGGATCCTTATTATTAGTAGAAGAAGAAAGGGGATAAGGACTAAGAAGAAGGAATAATCCAAACACAAGGGTAAGGATAGGGGCAGTGATTTGAGATGAGAAGAGGTGAAGAGTAGTGTTAGTAAATAAATAAATAAATAGAAGAAGATGAGAGCGAGAATTCGAAAATTAATTTTGAAAAGGAGTTAATGATTTTCGAAAATTAAAGATAAGATAGAATTAAAATTAAAAATTATAAAACAATTAGTTAATTATTAAAAAGAATTTTGAAAAAGAGGTGAGATATTTTCGAAAATTAGAGAGGGAGAAGTAGTTAGGTGGTTTTGAAAAAGATAAGAAACAAATACAAAGTCAAATAGTTAGTTGAAAAAGATATTAAAATCAAATTTGAAAAGATAAGAAGAAAAGAAGATAAGATATTTTAAAATCAAATTTTTAAAAAGATAAGATAAAAAGATATGATAAAAAGATATGGTTGAAAAAGATTTAATTTTTAAAATTAAAATTAATTACTTAACTAACAAGAAACTAAAAGATATGATTCTAGAATTTAAAGATTGAACCTTTCTTAACAAGAAAGTAACAAACTTCAAATTTTTGAATCAAAACATTAATTGTTGATTATATTTTCGAAAATATGATGTAAAAGATAAGAAAAAGATTTTGAAAAATTTTGAAAAATATTTTTTTGAAAATTTTCGAAAAACAAAGATAAAATTGAAAAGATATGATTTTTGAAAAAGATTTTGAAAAGATAAAATTTTTAAAATTGAAATTTTTGAAAAAGTTTTGAAAAGATAAGATTTTTAAAATTGAAAATTTGACTTGACTTGTAAGAAACAACTAATTTTAAAAATTTTTGACTAAGTCAATTCAAATTTTCGAAAATTTGGAGAGAAATAAGGAAAAGATATTTTTTTTTTATTTTTTTTAATTTTTAATGATGAGAGAGAAAAACACAAATATGACCCAAAACATGAAAATTTTGGATCAAAACACTTAATGCATGCAAGAAAACTATGAATGTCAAGATGAACACCAAGAACACTTTGAAGATCATGATGAACATCAAGAACATATTTTTGAAAAATTTTTGTTGCGAAGAAAACATGCAAGACACCAAACTTAGAAATCTTTAATGCATGGACACTATGAATGCAAAAATGCACATGAAAAACAATAAAAGACACAAACAAGAAATCATCAAGATCAAACAAGAAGACTTACCAAGAAGAACTTGAAGATCATGAAAAACACTATGAATGCATAAAATTTTTGAAATTAATGCATAAATTTCAAAAACATGCAATTGACACCAAACTTAAAAATTGACTCAAGACTTAAACAAGAAACACAAAATATATTTTATTTTTTTCTAATTTTTTGCATTTTATTTTATTTTGGTTTTTATGATTTTATGATTTTTTTTGTATTTTCTTTTATTTTTTTTTTGAAAATATTCTTTAGAAAAATGAAAATAAAGAAAAATTTTTTTGAAAGATTTTTGAAAACTTTTTGAAAAGAAAATAAAAGAAAAGTACCTAATCTGAGCAACAAGATGAACTGTTAGTTGTCCAAACTCGAACAATTCCCGGCAATGGCACCAAAAACTTGGTCTTGTTGCCGGATAAGAAAAATTTGGCGCTGTGGTTGCACGTAATTGTAATTCAAACAATCCCCGGCAACAGCGCCAAAAACTTGGTGGACGAAATTGTGATCTAGCTGCCTCATGCAAGAAATTGTAATCATCAACAATGGCGCCAAAGACTTAGTAGCGCTCTCAAACGTGAATCACGCTTTGTCACAACTCCGCACAACTAACCAGCAAGTGTACTGGGTCGTCCAAGTAATACCTTACGTGAGTAAGGGGTCGATCCCACAGAGATTGTTGGTATGAAGCAAGCTATGGTCATCTTGTAAATCCCAGTCAGGCAGATTTAATTGGATTAAGAGATTGTTGGTTTTTCAAATAATAATAATAAATAATAAATAATAAATAAATAGAAAATAGAGATAAAGTTACTCATGTAATTCAATGGTGGAAATTTCAGATAGGCGTATGGAGGTGCTGTGTTCCTTCTGAATCTCTGCTTTCCTACTGCTTCCTTCCAGTTTTTTATCACTCCTTTCTTTGGCAAGCTGTATGTAGGGCATCACCGTTGTCAATGGCTACATCTCATCCTCTCAGTGAAAAAGGTCCAAATGCTCTGTCATAGCACGACTAATCATCTGTCGGTTCTCGATCATGCTGGAATAGAATCCCTTGATTCTTTTGCATTTGTCGTCACGCCCAACAATCGCGAGTTTGAAGCTCGTCACAGTCATTCAATCCCAGAATCCTACTCGGAATACCACAGACAAGGTTTAGACTTTCTGGATTCTCATGAATGTCGCCATCAATTCTAGCTTATACCACGAAGACTTTGATATCACGGAATGGAAGGCTCAGTTGTCAGGCGAAGGGTAACCATGCATCGTGCATCAGGAATCCAAAAGATACGCACTCTAGCTTTCGCTTGTAGAACGGAAGTGGTTGTCAGGCACACGTTCATAAGGATGGATGATGATGAGTGTCACGGATCATCACATCCATTAGGTTGAAGTACGAATGGTATCTTAGAACAGGAATAAATCGAATTGAATAGAAAATAGTAGTAATTGCATTAAAACTTGAGGTACAGCAAAGCTCCACACCCTTAATCTATGGTGTGTAGAAACTCCACCGTTGAAAATACATAAGTGATAGAGGTTCAGGCATGGCCGAATGGCCAGCCCCCAAACGTGATCACAGGATCGAATGATACAATCTAGGATCCAGGATTTCTAATATGATAGTAAAAAGTCCCATTTATACTAGACTAGCTACTAGGGTTTACAGAAGTAAGTAATTGATGCATAAATACACTTCCGGGGCCCACTTGGTGTATGTTTGGGCTGAGCTTGATCTATCCAAGAGCTGAGGCTTCTCTTGGAGTTGAACGCCAAGTTGTAACGTGTTTTGGGCGTTCAACTCTGGTTCGTGACGTGTTTCTGGCGTTTGACTCCAGAATGCAGCATGGAACTGGCGTTGAGCGCCAGTTTACGTCATCTAATCACGAATAAAGTATGGACTATTATATATTGCTGGAAATCTCTAGATGTCTACATTCCAACGTCGTTGAGAGTGCGCCATTTGGAGTTCTGTAGCGCCAGAAAATTCATTTCGAATGCAGGGAGGTCAGATTCCAACAGCATCATCTGTCCTTTGTCAGCCTCCTATCAGAGTTTCGCTCAGGTCCCTCAATTTCAGCCAGAAAATACCTGAAATCACAGAAAAATACACAAACTCATAGTAAAGTCCAGAAATATGAATTTAGCATAAAAACTAATGAAAACATCCCTAAAAGTAAGTAGATCTTACTAAAAACTACCTAAAAACAATGCCAAAAAACGTATAAATTATCCGCTCATCATGTATGTTTCAACCTTAATAGTATTTGCCACATATTAGCTGAATAACATTTTGAATGTACAAGAAAATCCTAACATTTGTGTGTGCGTCCGTAAAATCTCTTCAAGTGAGACTGATAAACCCCATTTTTAGGTATTATCTTGTATTGATTTGAAGGGTTTTATCAATGATCCTACGCACTTATTCATATGAAAATACATGATTTTGTGTTCCTTTCCCAATTTTGCCTCATGGATGAAAACAAGCTTCTTTTGCACTAAATTAGATATATTTTTAATCCTCCTCTAGTACCATTCGATACCGTGACCCGTGTGTTAAGTGGTTTCAGAGTTTATAGAGCACGGATAACTTGTAGGAGAGAATGGGAGCATGCATGAAGGAAAGGAGCATGGAAAATTGAGCTTTGGAAACTTCAGCAGTGGCGCGCACACGTACATGGCGCGTCCGCGTAGATTTGCGCCACCAGAGCCAAAGCCAGGAGCCAAGCTACGAGCCGGCACATTTAGCGACTAAAACATGATCCTTATGGACGCGCCCGCGCACATTATGCCTATGTGCAGATTGCAAATGCCCCAGGGACGCGTATGCGTCCTGTGTGCGTACGCGCCGATTGCCACACGTGATATTTTAAGAGGCACATGACCAGCGCGTGGAGGCAGTTAGAAACCCTGTTTTGGGGAAGAGTTTTGGCGGGAAAAAGCTTAAGAAAGCCAAGGATTGAGGGGTTTAGGGGATTCACTCATTTTAGACACTTTCTTAGATATTTTCCTAGAGTTGGTTACCTTTTGGGTAGAGAGAGAACTTCCAACATCTCTCTAGGATTTCATTCTCCATTGCAATTCTCCTTTGATTTTCTTGGTGAGATCCATTGTAATACACTTTTATTTTGATGCAATTAGTAGATCTACTCTTCTCCTATTCTCAATTTTTGTTCTTTGATCCTCTCACTTTGGATCTAGCTTTGACTTTGTTACTTGGATTTGGAACTAGTGACTTGAGGTACTTTCATATCCATTACTTGTAATTGTTCAACTGTTGATGATTGTGTGATTTAGATCTCTTAAATTCAATTCTTCATTTCAATTTCATAATGCCTCTTATGAATGCTCACCAAATGTTTGATAAAATGTCAACACTAGTTATGGAGTAAAAGTCTTTCACTTGGCTTAGGGTTTGAACCATTAGAAAAACTTGAATAGTGGGTGTCAATTGTTGATTGAGAATTAAGAATTGCTAATTGGTTTGGAGTGCACTAAAGCTAGACTCCCTTAGGGTGAAGCTAGGAATTGTGACTCAAACTAATTACTTTCACTTGAATCTCCTCTATAATTAGAGGTCAACTAAGTAAAGCAAAGCTTAATTGTTATCATCATTGAAGGAAACTATAGTAATAGAATTTCCAATGTTAACCCTTGGCCAAGTCCTTTAATATTGATTGTTTGTTATCCACTTTTGCTAGCTTGAACTAGTACATCAATCTTCAAAAACCGCAACAAAAGCTTCCTAATCAATAACATGCATTCTATAGTAATTCTAAGGGAGGATGACTTGGGAGATTAATACTCTCGATTGTAGATTGTAAAATTGTTTGATGTGAGATTTGAGTGTCGATGAGACTATACTCACGATTGTATTCACTATTAAATTCTATACCAACATACAAAATTTTGTTCATCAAAATGGCACCGTTGCCGGGGAGAGTTACTCTCATGGAAGCGGGTGCACCGGATTATTGATGGGATATTTTTGTGGAAAAATGAATTTCTCCCAAAAACACACCAATCTAACCGGCAAGTGCACCGGGTCGCATCAAGTAATAAAAACTCACGGGTGTGAGGTCGATCCCACAGGGATTGAAGGATTGAGCAATTTTTGTTTAGTGGTTGAATTAGTCAAGCGAATCAAGATTTGGTTGATTGATTGATGATTTGCAGAATTTAAATTGCATTGAAAGTAAAGGGAATGGGGAATTGGCATGAAATTAAAGGAAACAGAAATTAAAGTAATGAATCTTAGGAAGCAAGAAATTAAATGGCAGAAACTTAAAGAGCAAGTAATGTAAATTGCAAGAATCTTAAATGGCGAGAATTGTAAATGACTTGAAATGTAAAGGGGATTGGGACTTGGATTTGCAAGAATTAAACAAAGAAAGAGTAAATTGCATCAAACAGAAGAGTAAATGAGTATTGGAATTGCATTAAATTCAAACAGACAAGTAAATGAACAATTAAAGTAAGAAACAGAAAATTGAAATGGGAAATTCAGATCTCAGGTCCCAGAGACTAGAAAACTGAGTCTAGATCTCAATGCCTTCCTAGATCCAACAAGAACAATAGCAAGGTAATTATAAATTGCAAAGAAAATAGATGAGAAGCAATTAACAGGAAGCTAAATTCAATTATGCAGTAAAGAGAATTAGAGATCCAAGGATGAGATTGAAACAGAATTTCTTCAATTCTCCAACCCAAGATCCAAGACAAGTGTATTTGGAATTGAAAACAATTAAACTAAGAAATTCAAAGGCACTCAAGCTCCCCCAAAACAGTAAAGGAAACTATCTAAAAACTCTCTAAAAGGAAGCTCCCCGAACAAATTGAATTCAAGCCTATTTATACACTTTCTTCACTTGATCTTCAAGCTTTGAGTTGGGCCTTTGCTCTTGGTGGATTTGGGTTGAAAGAGGTCTTGGTTGATTGCTCTTGAAGTTTGGAGAAGAACCCAAGTGAACCAATTGAACCGGAATTGAGTTTTGCAAATTTTGGATTTCAAAGTTAGCCTCAAAGTTAGGGGCTAACTTCAGAGCTAACTTTTCATATCAGTAAAACTAATTTGCTGCACTTCACGTTTGGGCCAAAGTTAGGGGGCTAACTTTGTCCCTAACGTTGGCCTTGCTTTGAGTTGGAGTGGCGCCAACGTTAGCCTCCAAGTTAGGGGCTAACGTTGGCGCTAACGTGGCTAACCCCTGGGAGCAATTTTAATTCCCAACGTTAGCCTCCAAGTTAGGGGCTAACGTTGGCGCTAACGTGGCTAACCCCTGGGAGCAATTTTAATTCCCAACGTTAGCCTCCAAGTTAGGGGCTAACGTTGGCGCTAACGTGGCTAACCCCTGGGAGCAATTTTAATTCCCAACGTTAGCCTCCAAGTTAGGGGACGTTGGGGCTAACTTCAAGTCCAAAAGTTTGTGCCACCCAACTCCAACTTCATTTTTCCTGGTTCAATTGCACTTGTTTAATTGTCTTCTCTTAGCTTCTAGCCATTCCTTCTCACTTCAATCCTTTTCCAAGCTTTCTTCACCTATCATAAATCAACCAAACACATCAAAGCTATGCTTGAAATCATGAGATGATCATTATATCCTAATATGCACCAATTATGGCATCAAACCTCATGAAAAAAGCATTAATTTACATATGGTTGATTCAATCAAAGGAAGCATGATAATCTACCTAAATTAGCTTGCTTAAGCCTCAAGAAAGTGCATAATTCAAGTTAAAACAAAAGAAAAAGACTAGTGAAACTAGGCTAAGATGACTTGTCATCAAA
>NC_029776.3:40901677-40905587 GCF_000817695.3 Arachis duranensis | reverse complement strand
AAAAAAAAACTCTAAAAGGGGAAGCTCCCCGAACAAATTGAATTCAAGCCTATTTATACACTTTCTTCACTTGATCTTCAAGCTTTGAGTTGGGCCTTTGCTCTTGGTGGATTTGGGTTGAAAGAGGTCTTGGTTGATTGCTCTTGAAGTTTGGAGAAGAACCCAAGTGAACCAATTGAACCGGAATTGAGTTTTGCAAATTTTGGATTTCAAAGTTAGCCTCAAAGTTAGGGGCTAACTTCAGAGCTAACTTTTCATATCAGTAAAACTAATTTGCTGCACTTCACGTTTGGGCCAACGTTAGGGGGCTAACTTTGTCCCTAACGTTGGCCTTGCTTTGAGTTGGAGTGGCGCCAACGTTAGCCTCCAAGTTAGGGGCTAACGTTGGCGCTAACGTTGGGCACCCTGGAGAACAAAATTTCATGCCAACGTTAGCCTCCAAGTTAGGGGCTAACGTTGGCGCTAACGTTGGAAGCCCTGGGAGCAATTTTAATTCCCAACGTTAGCCTCCAAGTTAGGGGCTAACGTTGGGGCTAACTTCAATTCCAACTTCATTCTTCCTGGTTCAATTTCACTTGATTCCTTGTCTTCTCTTAGCTTCTAGCCATTCCTTCTCACTTCAATCCTTTTCCAAGCTTTCTTCACCTATCATAAATCAACCAAACACATCAAAGCTATGCTTGAAATCATGAGATGATCATTATATCCTAATATGCACCAATTATGGCATCAAACCTCATGAAAAAGCATTAATTCACATATGGTTGATTCAATCAAAGGAAGCATGATAATCTACCTAAATTAGCTTGCTTAAGCCTCAAGAAAGTGCATAATTCAATCAAAAACAAAAGAAAAAGACTAGTAAAACTAGGCTAAGATGACTTGTCATCAATTATGTTCTTCAAACTGTTCGTGTGCTTCATCCAAACTTGAACATGAATTTTGAACTCAAGACCGCTTTGATTCACCTCCTACCTAAGTTCCATGGACTTCCAGCACAAGATCCTATTCGATACCTCAAGGATTTTCATAGTATATGCTCAAGAACTAGACGGGAAGGATCCGATAAAGTTGCTATATGGTTGTTTGCTTTTCCATTATCTCTTGAGGATAAAGCTAAAGAGTGGTTTTACACTCTACCTAGTGATGTTATTTCTGATTGGGACTTGCTTAGAAGAGGGTTCTTAGAAAAATTCTTGCCCCCGGAAAGGATGGACAAGCTAAGGAAGGAGATCTCATGCATTGTGCAAGGCAAAATGGAACCCCTATGCGAGTATTGGGAGCGGTTGCGCAAACTTCTTGACACATGCCCCAACCACATGATTGACACTCAAGTGTTGCTCGGCTACATATGCCAAGGGATGCGAGAACAAGATAGGACTCTTTTAGATTCCTCTAGCAATGGTTCTTTGTCTAAATATAAGACGGCGGAGGAAGCATGGCAACTCATTGGCGACTTGGCCAAGTCCAACCAACATGCTAGATGGAGGGTCAACCGCCCAAAGACCGTGAATGAAGTATCCTCTAGTAGCGAGGCCACCGCTCTTGCCAAATCTTTGGGCGAGATGACAAACATCCTAAAGCAACTCCAATTGGGTCAACAACAACCTCATCAACAACACCCTCCACCACCTTCTCAACAATATAGTCAACAATTGGTCCCCTAAAAAGTGTATGGCATTTGTTCTTGCTATTCTCACTACACGAACGAGTGCCCAAGTCTTCAAGAAGACAACACCTTGGCGGCTACCCACAACTTTTATGACCACCCGAATCAAGGATACTACCAACAAGGCGGCAATTTCAACCAAGGGTATCCTCAACAAGGAGGAAATTACAATCAAGGGGGTGGCAATTCTAATCAAAATTGGAGGGACAACTCCAACCAATGGAGGGACAATTACCAACAAGAAGGTAGAGACAACAACAACAACAATGGAGACAATCAAAGATGGAACAACAACAACTCACAAAACCGACCATACTCCCAAAGCCAACCATACACCCAACAAAACAAAGGAAGAAACTACCAAACCTATCAACCACCACATCAACGACCACCACCTCTACCCAATCAATCACAAGCCCCTCAAATCACATACCCTCCCACTTCTCCCGATCAAGATGATACACTTCGGACCATTCTCCAAGGCCAAAAAGAGCTTCAAACCACACTTGCTTCCGGCCTCACTGGTCTTACATCTACTCTACAAGCTCTCCTTGCACGCATGGACCCACCCTCCACTTCCACTCCTCAAGCCCCAAATTCTAGTGCCATTCTCTCTCAACCTCAACACATCCCAAAGGTGGCATTAATGCCATTACCTTGAGATCTGGGACTCAATTGAAAGAGAATAAGGTAAAGGACCCAAGTCTGATCATAATCACTCAAGAGGAGGAGGAAATCGATATAGAAGAAATAGAAGAAGAGGAGGAAGCACAAGTCATAGTTGAGGATGAAGAGACTCAACCAACAAGTGAGGCCCCCAAGAATAACAGAACCGTGGAAGAAGAAATTGCTCAACCAATCCCATCTCCTACACTTGCAAAGAAAGCTAGGAAGTGTATGGAACTTGACCCCAAAATGGTAGAGATGTTCAAGAAAGTTGAGGTAACTATCCCCCTCTTAGATGATATCCATCAAGTACCTAAATATGCAAAATTTCTTAAGGATTTATGCATGAACAAGGATAGAATTCTTGAGTTAGAGACTATTCCACTGGGGAGTTCTATTTCTGCTTTAATGGGAGCATTACCCGAGAAGTGTGATGATTCGGGCCCGTGCATGGTCACTTGTACCGTAGACGGGTGATAAACTACTATTTCATGGTTTATTTTTTGCTCAATTGAGTGGTTTTTATAAACTCTTTACCCACTTATTCATATGATTTGCATGTATTTACAATTCCTTCCTAAAAATATTATATGATTGATAACTTGCTTCCTAAAGACCTTTTAGTTGTATATTTTTATCTTCCTTTGTACCATTTGATGCCGTGATCTGTGTGTTAAGTGTTTCACGCTTCATAGGGTAGGAATGGCATAAGGAATGAAGAGGAAGCGTGCAAAAGTTGAAGGAATACAAGGAATTGAGGAGATGACCAGCGAAAAGTCACGCGGTCGCATGGCTCACGCGACCGCGCGAAATGGAAGAAATCACAGTGACGCGTTCGCGTGCCTGACGCGACCGCGCGGATTGGAAGCTGCACGAACGACGCGAATGCGTGGACGACGTGCACACATGGTACGAGAAATGCTGAGTGACGCGAACGCGTGACTGACGCGTACGCGTGACATGCGCGATCTGCAAAAATTATAGAATATGCTGGAGATAGTTCCGGGCCGCGTTTTAACCCAAAGTTTGGCCCGGAAACACTGATTAAAGTCAGAGAACATGCGGATACTTCGAAGGAGATCTCCAGTTATTCACTTTTCATAATTTAGATGTAGTTTTTAGAGAGAGAGGTTCTCTCCTCTCTCTTAGGTTTTAGGATTAGGATTTATTGTTATTTCAATTTAGCATTCCGACTCTTTATCAGGTTCAATATTCTTTTTTATTATTTTCTCAATTTAATTTATGAACTCTTCCATGTTACATTTGATATCTTTATTAGTGCAACTTGAGGTATTTCAGAATTGTGATTACTTTCCTTTATTTATATAAATAATTTAGATTTTTCCCTTTTGGCTTTGGTTGATTAATTGGTAACTCTTGAGTTATCAAACTCATCGTGATTGATAATTGTTATTCTTGCTGATTGATTTAGATTCCTATAACTCTAGTCTTTCCTTAAGGAGTTGACTAGGACTTTAGGTATTAAATTAATTTATCCACTTAACTGACCTTCATAGTTAGAGGTTGACTTAGTGGGAGCAAAAGTATAATTCTCATCACCATTGATAAGGATAA
>NC_029776.3:40892525-40898171 GCF_000817695.3 Arachis duranensis | reverse complement strand
TAACCTTGCTAAGGTAGAGGACTTGTCCGCCACCTTATAGAGTTCTTGGGCTATAACCTCATGAACTTCTATTTCTTCTCCAATCATGAGGCTATGGATCATGATGGCCCGGTCTATGGTAACTTCGGACCGGTTGCTAGTGGGAATGATTGAGCGTTGGATAAACTCCAACCATCCCCTAGCCACGGGCTTGAGGTCATGCCTTCTCAGTTGGACCGGCTTCCCTCTTGATTCTCTCTTCAATTGAGCGCCCTCTTCACAAATGTCTATGAGGACTTGGTTCAACCTTTGATCAAAGTTGACCCTTCTAGTGTAAGGATGTTCATCTCTTTTAATCATGGACAAGTTAAATGCCAACCTTACCTTTTCTGGACTAAAATCTAAGCATCTCCCCCGAACCATTGTAAGCCAATTCTTTGGGTCCGAGTTCACACATTGATCACGGTTCTTGGTGATCCATGCATTGGCATAGAACTCTTGAACCATTAAGATTCCGACCTGTTGAATGTGGTTGGTAATAACTTCCCAACCTCTTCTTTGGATCTCATGTCAGATCTCCGGATATTCACTCTTTTTGAGTTTGAAAGGGACCTCGGGGATCACCTTCTTCATGGCCACAACTTCATAGAAGTGGTCTTCATGCACCCTTGAGATGAATCTCTCCATCTCCCATGACTCGGAGGTAGAAGCTTTTGCCTTCCCTTTCCTATTTCTAGAGGTTTCTCCGGCCTTAGGTGCCATAAATGGTTATGAAAAAACAAAAAGCAATGCTTTTACCACATCAAACTTAGAAGGTTTGCTCGTCCTCGAGCAAAAGAAGAAAGAAGGGAGTAGAAGAAAAAGAAAGATAGGAGATGGAGGAGGGCTTTGTATTTCGGCCAAGGGGGAGAAGTAGTGTTTAGGTTGTGTCAAAATGAGGGGGTGAAGATGGGTTTATATAGGAGTGGAGAGGGGAAGGGTTCGGCCATTATGGGTGGGTTTGGGAGGGAATGTGGGTTGAATTTGAATTGTGAGGTAAGTGGGGTTTTATGAAGGATGGATGTGAGTAGTGAAGAGAATGGTAGGATTTGATAGGTGAGGGGTTTTTGGGAAAGAGGTATTGAGGTGATTGGTGAATGGGTGAAGAAGAGAAAGAGTTGTGGGGTAGGTGGGGATCCTGTGGGGTCCACAGATCCTAAGGTGTCAAGGATAGCTCATCCTGCACCAAGTGGCGTGCAAAATGCCCCTTTCTGCCAATCCTGGCGTTAAACACTGGGCTGCTGCCCTTTTCTGGCGTTTAACGCCAGCTGCTTGCCCATTCCTGGCGTTAAACGCCAGTCTAGTGCACCTTTCTGGCGTTAAACGCCCAGAATGGTGCCAGACTGGGCGTTAAACGCCCATTTGCTGCCCTTACTGGTGTTTAAACGCCAGCAAGTTTTTCCTCCTGGGTGTGCTATTTTTCATTCTGTTTTTCATTCTGTTTTTGCTTTTTCAATTGTTTTTGTGACTTCACATGATCATCAACCTACAGATAACATAAAATAACAAAAGGAAAATAGATAAATATAACATTGGGTTGCCTCCCAACAAGCGCTCTTTAGTGTCTATAGCTTGACAGTGGGCTCTCATAGAGCTTCACAGATGTTCAGAGCAATGTTAGAACCTCCCAACACCAAACTTAGAGTATGAATATGAGGGTTCAACACCAAACTTAGAATTTGGTTGTGGCCTCCCAACACCAAACTTAGAGTTTGACTGTGGGGGTTCTGTTTGACTCTGTTTTGAGAGAAGCTCTTCGTGCTTCCTCTCCATGGTTACAGAGGGATATCCTTGAGCCTTAAACACAAAGGATTATTCATTCACTTGAATGATCAATTCTCCTCTGTCAACATCAATTACAGCCTTTGCTGTGGCTAGGAAGGGTCTACCAATGATGATGGATTCATCCATGCACTTTCCAGTCTCTAGGACTATGAAATCAGCAGGGATGTAATGGTCTTCAATCTTTACCAGAACATCCTCTACAAGTCCATAAGCTTGTTTTCTTGAATTGTCTGCTATCTCTAGTGAGATTCTTGCAGTTTGTACCTCAAAGATCCCTATCTTCTCCATTACAGAGAGAGGCATGAGGTTTATGCTTGACCCTAGGTCACACAGAGCCTTCTCGAAGGTCATGGTGCCTAATGTACAAGGTATTGAGAACTTCCCAGGGTCTTGTCTCTTTTGAGGTAATTTCTGCCTAGTCAAGTCATCCAGTTCTTTGGTGAGCAAAGGGGGTTCATCCTCCCAAGTCTCATTACCAAATAACTTGTCATTTAGCTTCATGGTTGCTCCAAGGTACTTAGCAACTTGCTCTTTAGTGACATCTTCATTCTCTTCAGAGGAAGAATACTCATCAGAGCTCATGAATGGCAGAAGTAAATCCAATGGAATCTCTATGGTCTCAGTGTGAGCCTCAGATTCCCATGGTTCCTCATTAGGGAACTCATTGGAGGCCAGTGGACGTCCATTGAGGTCTTCCTCAGTGGCGATCATTGCCTCTCCCTCCTCTCCAAATTCGGCCATGTTGATGGCCTTACACTCTCCTTTTGGATTCTCTTCTGTATTACTTGGAAGAGTACTAGGAGGGAGTTCAGTAACTTTCTTACTCAGCTGACTCACTTGTGCCTCCAAGTTTCTAATGGAGGACCTTGTTTCAGTCATGAAACTTTGAGTGGTTTTGATTAGATCAGAGACCATGGTTGCTAAGTCAGAGTGGCTCTGCTTAGAATTCTCTGTTTGTTGCTGAGAAGATGATGGAAAAGGCTTGCCATTACTAAACCTGTTTTTTCCACCATTATTGTTGTTGAAACCTTGTTAACGTCTCTGTTGATCCTTCCATGAGAGATTTGGATGATTTCTCCATGAAGTATTATAGGTGTTTCCATAGGGTTCTCCCATGTAATTCACCTCTTCCATTGATGGGTTCTCAGGATCATAAGCTTCTTCTTCAGATGAAGCATCCTTAGTACTGCCTGGTGCAGCTTGAATTCCAGACAGACTTTGAGAAATCATATAGACTTGCTGAGTCAATATTTTGTTCTGAGATATGGCATTCAGAGTATCAATCTCAAGGACTCCTTTCTTCTGATTCGTCCCATTGTTCACAAGATTCCTTTCAGAAGTGTACATGAATTGGTTATTTGCAACCATTTCAATGAGTTCTTGAGCTTCTGCAGGCGTCTTCTTCAGATGAAGAGATCCTCCAACATAGCTGTCCAATGACATCTTGGACAGTTCAGACAGACCATCATAGAAGATACCTATGAGGCTCCATTCAGAAAGCATGTCGGAAGGACACTTTCTGATCAATTGTTTGTATCTTTCCCAAGCTTCATAGAGGGATTCACCTTCCTTCTGTCTGAAGGTCTGGACTTCCACTCTAAGCTTACTCAATTTTTGAGGTGGAAAGAACTTTGCCAAGAAGGCATTGACTAGCTTTTCCCAAGAGTTCAGGCTTTCTTTAGGCTGTGATTCCAACCATATCCTAGCTTTGTCTCTTACAGCAAAAGGCAACCATATCCTAGCTCTGTCTCTTACAGCAAAAGGGAATAGCATAAGTCTGTAGACCTCAGGGTCAACCCCATTGGTCTTGATAGTGTCACAGATTCGCAAGAATTCAGCTAAAACTGATGAGGATCTTCCAATGGAAGTCCATGGAACTTGCAATTCTGTTGCATTAGAGAAACTAATTGAGGCTTAAGCTCAAAGTTGTTTGCTCCAATGGCAGGGATAGAGATGCTTCTCCCATAGAAGTTAGGAGTAGGTGCAGTAAAGTCACCAGCACCTTCCTTGCATTGTTGGCATTGTTGTTGTTTTCGGCTGCCATGTCTTCTTCTTGTTTGAAGATTTCTGTTAGGTCCTCTACAGAGGGTAGTGCTTTAGCTTGTCTTAGCTTTCGCTTCAAGGTCCTTTCAGTTTCAGGGTCAGCCTCAACAAGAATGCTTTTGTCTTTGCTCCTGCTCATATGAAAGAGAAGAGAACAAGAAAATATGGAATCCTCTATATCACAGTATAGAGATTCCTTGAGGTGTAAGAGGAAAAGAAAAATAGAAGGAAGAGGTAGAAGAATTCGAACTTAGAAAGATAGAGTTCGAATTGTACATGTTAGTCCATAAATAGAAGGATGTGAGAAGAGGGGAACATTAAAGAGGAGTGTTAGTCCATAAATAGAAGGATGTGAGAAGAGGGGAAGAACTTTCGAAAATAAAATAAAAGATTTTAAAAGAATTTTGAAAATCGATTGATGATTTTTGAAAACTAAGAGTGGGAAAGAAATTAAGTGATTTTTGAAAAAGATTTTGAAATTAGAAATAAAAAAGATATGATTGAAAACTATTTTGAAAAAGATGTGATTAAAAAGATATGATTGAAAAACAATTTAAAAAGATTTGATTTTTAAAATTAATGACTTGGCTAACAAGAAATTTAAAAGATATGATTCAGACAATAAACCTTTCTCAACAGAAAAGGCAACATACTTGAAATGTTGAATCAAATCATTAATTGTTAGAAAGTATTTTTGAAAATGGAAAGAAATTGATTTTGAAAATATATGATTGAAAAGATATGGTTTGAAAAATATTTGATTTTGAAAAATTATGAAAACTTGAAAGAAAATTTGAATTAAAAGCAAAATCTTCCCTCTTGTGCCATCCTGGCGTTAAACGCCCAGAATGGTATCCATTCTGGCGTTTAACACCCAAAATGCTACCCTTTTGGGCGTTAAACGCCCAGCCAGGTACCTTGGCTGGCGTTTAAATGCCAGTTTTCCTTCTTCACTGGGCGTTTTGAACGCCCAACTTTTTCTGTGTAATTCCTCTGCTGCATGTTCTGAATCCTCAATTCTCTGTATTATTGACTTGAAAAGACACAAATTAAGAATTTTTTTTGAATTTTTAATGATGAGGAATAATCAAAATGCAACTAAAATCAAATAAACAATGCATGCAAGACACCAAACTTAGAAGTTTGTATACTACTGACACTAACAACAATGCATGCAAGACACCAAACTTAGAAGTTTGTATACTATTGACAGTAACAAATTGAGAATGCATATGAGAAACAACAAAACAACAAGAGAATTTAAAGATCAGAGCACGGAAATCATCAAGAACATCTTGAAGATCAATGAAGAACATAATGCATGTAATTTTAAAAAATTAGAAGACTAAAAACATGCAATCGACACCAAACTTAAAATTAGACACTAGACTCAAACAAGAAACATAAAATTATTTTTGGTTTTAAAATTTTATAATTTTTTTGTGCTTTTTCGAAAATTATATGGAAAAGAAAATAAAGAGATTCAAAATTTTTAATAAGAATTTCAGGAATCATGCAATGTTAGTCTAAAGCTTTTGTCTAAAAATATTAGACATGGCTAGCCAAGCTTCAGCAAAACATTACATTCAAGAGCTAAATTGATGAAAATCAATCAGCTTTGGGGATGATAAGAACCTCACCTTGAAACACTAGAATTCATTCTTAAGAACTCTGAAGAAAAATACATAATCTAAGCAACAAAATGGACCGTCAGTTGTCCAAACTCAACAATCCCCGGCAACGGCGCCAAAAACTTGGTGCACGAAATTGTGATCAATACTTTTCACAACTCAAATAATC
>NC_029776.3:40886875-40892253 GCF_000817695.3 Arachis duranensis | reverse complement strand
CACACCTTAATCTATGGTGTGTAGAAACTCCACCGTTGAAAATACATAAGAACAAGGTCTAGGCATGGCCGTGAGGCCAGCCCCATGATCTAAGAACTAGACGTCCCCAGATGATCCTATGATCTAAATTGATTAAAAGATTCTTTATACAATAGCAAAAAGGTCCTATTTATAGAGAACTAGTAGCTTAGGGTTTACAAAAATGAGTGAATGACATAAAAATCCACTTCCGGGCCCACTTGGTGTGTGTTTGGGCTGAGCATTGAAGCTTCTATATGTAGAGACTTTTCATATGGAAAAGAAAATAAAGAGATTCAAAATTTTTAATAAGAATTTCAGGAATCATGCAATGTTAGTCTAAAGCTTTAGTCTAAAAAGATTAGACATGGCTAGCCAAGCTTCAGCAGGACATTACATTCAAGAGCTAAATTGATGAAAATCAATCAGCTTTGGTGATGATGAGAGCATCACCTTGAAACTCTAGAATTCATTCTTAAAAATTCTGATGAAAAATACCTAATCTAAGCAACAAGATGAACCGTCAGTTGTCCAAACTCGAACAATCCCCGGCAACGACGCCAAAAACTTAGTGCACGAAATTGTGATCATCAATGGCACCATCAACATGGTACACTCAATTGCAATCTCAACTCTTTATCACAACTTCGCACAACTAACCAACAAGTGCACTGGGTCGTCCAAGTAATAAACCTTATGCGAGTAAGGGTCGATCCCACGGAGATTGTTGGTATGAAGCAAGCTATAGTCATCTTGTAAATCTCAGTCAGGCGGATTCAAATGGTTATGGAGGATTGATAATTAAAAGATAAATAAAACATAAAATAAAGATAGAGATACTTATGTAATTCATTGGTGAGAATTTCAGATAAGCGTATGGAGATGCTTTGTCCCTTCCGTCTCTCTACTTTCCTACTGTCTTCATCCAATCCTTCTTACTCTTTTCCCTGGCAAGCTGTATGTTGGGCATTACCGTTGTCAATGGCTACAGTCCCGTCCTCTCAGTGAAAATGTTCAACGCGCTCTATCACAGCACAGCTATTCATCTGTCGGTTCTCGATCATGTCGGAATAGAATCCAGTGATTCTTTTGCGTCTATCACTAACGCCCCACAATCACGAGTTTGAAGCTCGTCACAGTCATTCAATCCTTGAATCCTACTCAGAATACCACAAACAAGGTTTAGAACTTCCGGATTCTCAAGAATGCCGCCATCAATTCTAGCTTATACCACGAAGATTCTGATTAATGAATCCAAGAGATATCCACTCAATCTAAGGTAGAACGGAGGTGGTTGTCAGGCACACGTTCATAGGTGAGAATGATGATGAGTGTCACGGATCATCACATTTATCAAGTTGAGGAACAAGTGATATCTTAGAACAAGAATAAGCTGAATTGAATAGAAGAACAATAGTAATTGCATTAATACTCGAGGTACAGCAGAGCTCCACACCTTAATCTATGGTGTGTAGAAACTCCACCGTTGAAAATACATAAGAACAAGGTCTAGGCATGGCCGAGAGGCCAGCTCCCATGATCTAAGAACTAGACGTCCAAAGATGAAAATACAATAGCAAAAGGTCCTATTTAACTCCCATTTTTGTGCCAGTTCCGGCGTTTAACGCCAGGCAGTCTTGAGCTGATTTGGAACGCCGGTTTGGGCCATCAAATCTCGAGAAAAGTATGGACTATTATATATTGCTGGAAATCCCAGGATGTCTACTTTCCAACGCAGTTGAGAGCGCGCCAATTGGGCTTTTGCAGCTCCAGAAAATCTACTTCGAGTGCAGGGAGGTCAGAATCCAACAGCATCTGCAGTCCTTTTTCAGCCTCTGAATCAGATTTTTGCTCAGGTCCCTCAATTTCAGCCAGAAAATACCTGAAGTCATAGAAAAACACACAAACTCATAGTAAAGTCCAGAAAAGTGAATTTTAAATAAAAACTAATAAAAATATAATAAAAACTAACTAAAACATACTAAAAATATACTAAAAACAATGCCAAAAAGCGAATAAATTATCCGCTCATCAACCACCACACTCACAAGCTTCTTTCCACCATTCACTACCGTATGATCCTTATCTGCCCCAACGCCAACCCAACGACCCCCAAGAACCACCTCTCCCCTATGTACCATGTCCATATCCATCAAACCAAGAATCACAGGTTCGCTTCAAAGAATCAGTAGACCAATTTAATGCAACCCTTCATCAACTGGAGCAAGCAATAAATCAATTATCTTCCAGACGTTCGGACACTCAACAAACTCATATAGCTTCAGGTGGAGAATCTAATGAAGAACGTAGCATGAAGAAAATGCTAGAAACTCCAGTGGACAGTATAAAGCATAACTTCGTACTAGAACAAGTAGAGGAAACTGTCACTATAGAAGAAGAAGAGTTGGTTGAAGATTTAGGAGATGCCGAACCTCCGCAGGAATCCAGAGTTGTCCTCTTAGTAATGAACTTGCATCCGCAAGTGAATTCTTCGAGATAAGAGAATTCTCCCCAAGTGAATACGAAGATGATGCAGAGGTAGACTTTTCTCAACCTCCCAATTATGACTCAAGTGATGAGGAAGATATCAATGACTTTGATCAAAACATGGTTAAAATGGGAGAAATTTGCAAAGAAGTGGAGGGATTCACTAAAGACCACAAGGGAGTAGAGCATGCAGAACCACTGGAAACACCTATCCCAAGGCTATTACCACCAAAAACAGACTTCAAGTGGGTAAAATCCTTGACTTTCATCTTTACTTTTCCATTTGAATATAGTTTACTTGACACAGATGGCCAGCTTAGAGCTCTCTGCGGCTTTAAGAGTAAAAGGGAAATGACTCGCACTCAGAGCTGGTATGCAAGATTCAATGAGGTTTCACACTTCAAATTGAGGTGCAAGGATTGGTGTCAAGCTCAATTGAAAGGATCTCGGAAGCTATTTGGTCACTGCAGTGGGAATTCAGATTACTTATCACCTGGCTGGAAAAATGCAGATCCAGATAAAATTGTGGGTAAAAGTAGAGTTTGGGATCCTGGAATCTATTCTGACATTCAACACCCTGAGAGCCTTGAAGCCTGTTTGAACTCACCTAAGGGCTTTACGTACCTTGTTTGGGACCTCGGAGGATGCTGGCATTCCAAACACTGGTGGAGATTTCTGGACGAATTCAAACACAAGCCACCATAGCAGGAAGCTCATCAAATGTCCAACTTAAGGACTTTAACTAAAAGTGCTAGGTGGGAGACAACCCACCATGGTATGATCGTTCCTTCTCCATTCTACTCTGTTTTTGAATTTTGTTTGAACTTGAAATTTTTGCATGACATTCATTGCATTTTGTATTCTGCATACTGCATAAAAAAATTTGCACGCGACACGACAGCGTCGCCGACGCGTCCATGTCATAGGTGCGTTGGGAAGAAAACAAAATTGAACAGAGAGTCACGCGAAAGCACGGCCGGAGGCGCGCCTTTGGCATAAATTGGTCCACGCGACCGCGTCGATGATGCGTCCGTGTCATATGGGAAAAATGCCTCCCACGCGTCCGCGTCACCCACGCGAACGCGTGCCTCAAAATCGATGTAAAAAGGGTGTATGGCCGAAGGTTGAGCTAGAATTGGGCTGGACTCGTGCTAGAAGCACAAGCCCTGCCACGCGTACGCGTGCCCCATGCGTCCGCGCTGTTTTCAAATTTAGGCCATCCACGCGATCGCGTCAACCACGCGACCGTGTCACCCAAAGATTTGGCAATATGAATTTCAAATAGAGAGTTGCACGACCGCGAGGCTGCCCTCACGCTAATGGTACAAATCGATCCACGCGACCGCGTGGATGATGCGTCTGCATTATTTCATAGAAGCGATATCCGCGCGAACGCGTCACTCACGCGTCCGCATCACCTGCGCCGCACAGCTTATCCAAATCAGCCAAATATCTTATCTTTTTCTTCCCCAAATCTAAATCTTTTCTTTCCCTTCTTATTTCTTTCTTCCTTCCTTTCTTTTTCTTTCTTTTTCTTTTATTTGGTGTTGGAAATTTATTTACGTCTTTCACTATTACTTGTGGATTATTATGGAGTTGTTTGACAATTCATATTACTTGGAATGCTTGCCGGTTCCAAATTCATTCTTCCTCTATCATATTAAATATGTATACTAAGTGTTTGTGAAAATACCCGTATGGCATTATGCATTCTTCATTATTCTATCCTTCTACTCTAATGCCTGTTTTTGACAAAACCCTTTTCACTATTTTATTAATTGAATATAATTGTCAATACAAACATTATTGTTAGTTTCCTACGACTAATAATACATTATGGCTTTTAATGCTTGATTTATGCTACTCATGCCTTTGCTAGCATGCCAATAAACATCTTGCATCTAATTGCCTCAATTTATCATGCCCTATTTCCATTGTTGTCCTAATTTCTTGGAGTCCCGACCATGTGTTAATGACATTCTTCTTTACTTTGGCATGATTATCACTCATACTGCACTCCTCTCTGCTCTATCCCTTTGACTTCATGTCCCGTTATCTTCTCCCTTTTCAGGATGGCCACCAGAAAGGGTAAAGAGAAAGACTCTACTAAGAGCACCAGCTGAGGAACCACAACCCCCGCCTACCTATACAGCTTTGCATGCACCGAGGATGGTGCACTTTTTAAGTGTGGAGAGGTCGATACCAATCTCTGTGGGTTAGTACCTTCCTGTCTCAACACCAACGTTTAAATTAGTTGTTGCATTTGCATGTTTGTTTGATTTTGTGCATATATTGCCATTACTTGGTTGAAGTAATATTTTCTTTTTCAAGAAACTTTTTATAATATTTCACTAATTTAAATTAAAAACTTTTTGAAAAACTTGTTTGAAGAAATATTATTTTGGAACATGATTTAGAGCTCGAACACACAAAACCAGTGAGATTTTGAGCCTACTTGATTGGTTGCATTTTACCAACCAATATTTTATTTTTGGTGTGTGCTTTTCTCTCTAAAATTGTGATCTTTGTCTTGCTTAATTCTATATTTCCATTATTTGATGTATGCATGCACTTATATGATTGAGGCCTTATTTCACTAAGCTTACATACCCATATAGCCTTACCTTTCATTATCCTTTGCAAACCAATGTTGAGCCATTTTACCCCTTTGTTCTTTACTTTAGCACATCATTAACTCTAAGCGAAAAACAATAATGTCCTTAATTTGAATCCTTGATTAGCTTAGACTAATGAAAGTGCTCATAAATTAAGTGTGGGGAAAGTGGGTTTGGAGTGTACTAGCAATTGTATGGTTAGAAAGAGAAATATCCGCAGGTATACAACAGCGGATTGGACCTGAATACGCGGGTCCT
>NC_029776.3:40880426-40886775 GCF_000817695.3 Arachis duranensis | reverse complement strand
ACTTATTGAGACAGTTGCCACTAATCAGCATTTGTACTCATCTCCTGAGGCCTCTATAAGAGGAAAGGTTAAGGCAGTAGTTCCTGAACCTAAACCTCCAGAGCAGGATGGCCCATTGACTCAGTAACTGCACACTCTTGCCCAGCAATTGGAACTACAAGAGGCTCTGCGAGAAACTCAGGCTTCTAACAAGAATATAGAAGCCCAATTGAGTCAAACAAGGCAGCAGTTGTTTAAGCAGATAACAGATGAATGCCAGGTCATCCAACTAAGGAGTGGGAAGACCTTAAACGCCCAACCTCAGTATAATAAAAATGAAAAGCCCATAGAGGAAAACCGGATCTCTGAACAAAATGACTCTAGGCATTTAACCGCCCAGGAAGGTAACCTTACTGCCATTGAACGATAAGAAAGGGGAGAGATTGGGCGTCCAAACGCCCAAGCGGAGAGCAGCATGGGCATTGAAAGCTCATGCAAGGGAGGTCAGTCGTTAATTGATAACAACCCTCCTAAGCAAGCTAGTAACCCCCTTTCCAACTCACATAGCATTCGGCCTCCTTCAATCAAGGTTGATGAGTACAAGGCTAAGATGCCATTTCCTCAGAAACTCTGTCAAGAGGAAGGGGATAAAAAGTTTGCCCACTTTGCGGAGTATCTTAGCACATTAGAGATAAATATTCCTTTTGTAGAAGCTCTTGAACAGATACCTTCTTATGTAAAGTTCATGAAGGACATTCTAAGTCATAAGAAGGATTGGAGAGAGACACAAACAGTCCTCCTCGCTAAAGAATGTAGTGCAATAATTTAGAACAGCTTACCAGATAAGCTTAAAGTCCCTAGGAGCTTTATGATACCATGCACTCTAGGCGATGCTTGTACAAGGACAGCTCTATGTGACCTTGAAGCAAGCACCAACCTAATACCTGCTTCTTTAATAAAGATGTTATGTTTGACTGAGGAAGTCAAACCAACCCGCATGTGCTTTCAATTTGCTGATGGGTCTATTAAGATACCATTAGAAGTGATAGAGGATATGATTATCAAGGTTAGACCTTTTGTCTTTCCCACTGACTTTGTGGTATTGGACATGGAAGGGCACAAGAGTGCATCTCTCATCCTAGGAAGACCTTTCCTAGTCACAGGACGAACCGTCATTGATGTTGAAAAAGGGGAAGTAACCCTAAGAGTCAATGAGGAGAAATTCGTACTAAATGTTGTGAAGGCTATGCAACATCCAGACATTCCTGAGGAATGTATGAGCATTAACTTCATTGATTCCCTGGTGGAATAAGTCAACATGGCCGAAAGCGTCAAAAAAGGGCTAGATGATATCCTTGATGATACTCAGCCTGATTCAGAAGAACCTCTAGAAACCTCTGAGGAAAAGGAGAAGCCTCCTAAGCTTGAGCTTAAACCATTATCCTCCTCCCTGAAATATGCATTTCTAGGAGAGGGAGAGACTTATCCTGTAATCATAAGCTCTTCACTAGAGCCACAGGAAGAAGAAGCACTAATCCAAGTGCTTAAAACATATAGGACCGCCCTTAGGTGGACTGTAAGTGACCTTAAGAGCATTAGCCCTGCCTGATGCATGCATAAAATCTTGCTAGAGGATAATTCCAAACTAGTGGTACAACCACAGAGGTGATTGAATCCAGTCATGAAGGAAGTAGAGCAGAAGGAGGTCACTAAACACTATGAGGTTGCAACTATTTATCCCATTCTGACAGCCCATGGGTGAGCCCTATCCAGGTTGTTCCTAGGAAGGGAGGAATGACAGTGGTTTACAATGACAAGAATGAGCTGATCCCAAAAAGGGCAGTTACAGGATGGCGTATGTGCATTGATTATAGAAAACTCAATGACGCCACCAGGAAAGATCACTTTCCTTTACCCTTTATTGACCAAATGCTAGAAAAACTAGCAAGTCAAGCTTTTTATTGTTTCCTGGATGGATATTCCATGTAAAATCAAATAGCAGTAGATCCACAGGATCAAGAGAAGACGGCATTCACATGTCCTTCGACCGTATTCGCCAATAGATAAATGCCATTTGGGCTGTGCAATGCACCCACCACTTTTCAGAGATGTATGTTATCCATATTTTCTAACATGGTAGAGAAGTTCCTTGAAGTATTCATAGATGACTTCTTTATTTATGGAGACTCATTTGACTCTTATTTTGATCATCTGACCCTGGTCCTGAAAAGATGACAAGAAAAAAACCTAGTTCTAAACTGGGAGAAATGCCACTTCATGATAACTGAAGGCATTGTTCTTGGGCATCAGATCTCAAACAAAGGGATAGAAGTGGATCAAGCTAAGGTGGAAGTGATCGAACGCTTTCCTCCACCTACTAGCATTAAGGCTATCAGAAGCTTCCTAGGACATGCAGGCTTCTACAGGCGGTTCATAAAAGATTTTTCTAAAATCACCAAACCCCTGTGCAATCTTTTGGCCACTTATGTTCCATTCATCTTTGACCAAGAATGCCTGCATGCCTTTCAAACTCTGAAGGCCAAACTTGTCAGTGCTCCTATCATCTATGCACCCAATTGGGACTTGCCATTTGAGCTAATGTGTGATGCAATTGATCATGCAATTAGCGCAGTCCTAGGTCAGAAACATGACAAGCTTCTGTATGTCATTTATTATGCTAGTCGCGTATTAAATGATGCATAGAAAAACTACACTACTACAGAAAAGGGGCTATTTGTAGTGGTTTATGCCATTGACAAGTTTAGATCCTACCTAGTAGGATCTAAGGTCATTATTTATACTAACCATGATGCTCTAAAATATCTACTCACTAAGCAGGATTCTAAACCCAGACTTATAAGATGGGTATTTCTCCTGCAAGAGTTTGATATAGAAATTAGAGACAGAAAAAGGACAGAAAATCAGGTGGCTGATCATTTGTCCCGGATTGAGCCAGTAACAGGGACATATTCTCCCTCCACTGACATATCTGAATCCTTTCCAGATGAGCAACTCTATGCCATCCGGACAGTACCTTGGTTTGCAGACATTGTAAACTACAAGGCTATATGGTTCATTCCGAAAGAGTTTTTCAGGCAGCAAGCTCGAAAACTCATGCATGATGCAAAATATTACCTATGGAATGAGCCATATCTCTTTAAGAGATGCTCAGATGGAATAATCCAATGCTGTGTGTTTGAAGAAGAGGCACAGAGAATTCTATAGCATTGCCATAGCTCTGACTATGGAGGACACTTTGGAGGTGAGTGAACAACCACTAAGGTACTCCAAAGTGGCTTTTACTGGCCTACTCTCTTTAAAGATTCTAGAGTGTTCGTCCGTAATTATGATAATTGCTAGAGGGTTGGAAATCTTCCTCATGATCACTGCATACCTCAACAAGGAATCCTAGAGATTGAGTTGTTTGACGTATGGGGCATCGATTTTATGGGTCCCTTCCCGCCTTCATACTCAAACATCTACATCCTTGTGGCAGTAGATTATGTGTCTAAATGGGTTGAAGCAATAGCAACACCCACTAATGACACTAAAGTAGTAATGAAGTTCCTCCAAAAGAATATTTTCAGTAGGTTTAGTGTCCCCAGGATACTAATCAGTGATGGAGGAACTCATTTCTGTAACAGACAGCTGGATTCTATCTTAAGCCGATACAGAGTTCGCCATAAAGTAGCAACACCTATCATCCCCAAACTAATGGACAAGTTGAAGTCCCAAATAGAGAACTAAAGCGAATCCTAGAGAGGATAGTAAGTGCCTTTAGAAAGGATTGGGCTAGAAAGCTTGATGATGCTCTGTGGGCATACAGAACAGCTTTCAAAACCCCATTGGAACTTCACCATATCAGTTAGTATATGGGAAGTCCTGTTATTTGCGAATAGAAGTAGAACACAATCCTATTAGGCTACTAGGTTCCTCAACCTTGATGCTAAAGTAATAGGGGAGAAATGGTTGCTCCAACTAAATGAGTTGGATGAATTCCGCTTAGAATCATTTGAAAGTGCAAAAATCTATAAGGAAAAGTTAAAGAGGTGGCATGATAGGAAGCTAGCTTCCAGAGTCTTTGAACCATGACAGAAAGTCCTGCTCTTCAATTCAAGACTCAAACTATTCCCTGGGAAACTTAAATCTCGTTCGATAGGACCATTTGTGATTACCAAGATATCACCTTATGGACACATAGAACTTCAAGGTAAAGAAACCAGGTTCACTGTCAATGGATAGAGGGTTAAGTATTACCTTGAAGGAGATATAGAGCCAAGAGGCTCAATACTGCTACTAAGTTAAGTACAATGAAGTCCAGCTAAAGACATTAAAGAAGAGCTTGTTGGGAGGCAACCCAATAAATACTCATACTTTATTAATTTTTCTAGTTATTGTCATTTTCATTAATTTTCTTTTTAATTACTTTTAATTATGTTTTAAGTTATTTGTAGTGTTAGTGATCTTGTACAGTGCTTAAACAGAGACAGAATGATGCAGAACAGCAAACAGAATACCTTGGTGTAAGGAGCTTACGGGCATTTAAACGCCAGTATGGGTAGGATATTGGGAATTTAAACGCCAACCAGGAGGTCTTGGCTGGGCGTTTAAACGCACAAGAGGGAGTATAAGCCTGGCATTAAACACCAGCCAGGAGGCCCTAGCTGGGTGACGCCCCATAGGGAGGGCTAATATGGCGTTAAACGCCAAAATGCTAGCATTCTGGGCGTTTAAACGCTAGCATGGCAGCAGGGAGGTAACTTCAATTTTTTCAATCTCATCTTGATTCAACTCATCTTCATTCAATTAATTTTTAAAAATTCTTTAATTTTTATATCAAATCTTATTCAAGTACATCTATTTCAAATCAATCTCAAAATTAGAACATTTTTATTATTTTATTTATTTTTCAAATCCATTTCAAACTTGCATAACTTTTACAACTTGTTTTCAAACTCCTTTTATCTTTTTCATATTTTTTAAATCAATTTAATATCTTGCTTTTAATGCCTTTTCTATCCTCTTAAAATCTTTTCTTATCTTTTAAAATTAACAAGTTATTTTTTTTATTTTCAAAAATCTTTATCTTTATCTTTTATCTTTATCTTTTATCTTTTATCTTCTATCTTTTAATCAGGAGCCCTGTTCTTTCAAGAATTCAATCCCATGGCTCCAAGAAGTGGTAAGACCGCCCCAAAGAACAAAAAGGAAGACAACTCAATAGTTGTTTTCAAACCTGTTCAATTTTTCACCAAGCAGCATGAGGAACATTATCATAAGATAATGAGCAAAAGGCCAGTAATCCCTAAATTGGGATTCAACCTTGGAGAAGAAGAATACCCAGAGATCGAAGAGCAGATCCAAAGGAGAGGCTAGGAGATACTAAGTAATCCAGAGTTAAATGTTGGATACAACATGATCTGGGAATTTTATGCAAATCTGTGGATGACAGATAAGTAAAAGAAATATAGAACAGCCGTCCATACTTATCGTACCATGGTCCGAGGGAAGATCATATACTTTCACCTAGACAGGGTGAGAGAGGTCTTAAAACTACCTCTGCAAAGAGATGACCGCGAGTCATACAATAGGAGGATTGTAGCCAACTGGTACACGAAATTGTGATACACAACTTCGTGCAGCTGACCAGTGATGACAAGTCATCATATACCCATTTTTCAAGCTAATTTCATTTGTTTAGTTAGCATTTATGCACTTTCTTGCATTCTAAGTAAGTGATTTGGAATGAAAATGCACAACATCTCTAAATCAAGCAACCACCATGAAATTAATGTTAAATCATGAGGTTTGAGCTAATTTTAATTGCATTTTAATTGATTTATAAGCCTCTTGAATTTAGTGATACTTTGAGTGGTTGTTTGGTTTATTTTAGGTGAAGAAAAGGAAAGAAAATGAAAAGCGTGGCCTAAGAAGTGTGACGCAAGAAAAGGAAAGCGTGGCAAAGGAAAGGGGAAGCGTGCCGCATTACAATGGAGAAGCAACCTTGCCCTCCACAAGGGCAGACTGCTCTCTGGGAGGGCAACATTTGGTGACCAAACAAGAAAAGGCAACCTTGCCCTGCCCACTCCAAGGGCAGAGCACAAAATGGTGCCTTGGAGCCAAGAGAAGAGAACATTGCCCTGCCCTTGTGGAGAGCAGGATCGGGCACCTCAAGAAAGAAAATCCAAGGAAAAATAGCTCCCATGCATGCCACAAGGTTCGAACCAAGAACCATGAGGAAGCCAAGCCTTAAGGGTGACTAGCGTGCCAAGAAATCAAAAGAAAAAGTAGCGTGTTTGCAAGCCCCCAGGATCGAACCCACGACTTGAAGGAAGGATCCTGCCCTGCCCTTGGCGCGGGCAGGGCAGCA
>NC_029776.3:40877239-40879807 GCF_000817695.3 Arachis duranensis | reverse complement strand
TTGGGTGTGTGAAATTGGGGAAATTCTGTCCCAATTCCCATTCAAGCTCTTTGCATTTAATTTTCTGCATAATTCAATCCAAATTCTGTTCTTCTCTTGCTTCTTCTTTAATTTTCTGTCAATTGCTTGGTTAATTCAGATCTGGGAAGGAAATTGGGTTTTAGGCTCTGCTACCTAAGCCCTTGGGTCCTGAGATCATAATTCCCTTTTGGTTCTTCTGTGAACCTTTGCTGCATTTTATTTTCTTTCTGTTTGAATGCTTATTGCTTCTGATTTAATTGTTGCTCTCTTATTTGTTGCAATTTACTTCTTCTTTGTTTAGATCTTGCAATCCCATTCCTCAATTCCCTTTTATATTCAAGCCATTTACCTTTCTTGCCATTTAAGTTACCGCAATTTAATTTTCTTGCACTTTAAGTTTCAGTCATTTACTTTCTTGCTCTTTAAGATTCTGCACATTTACAATTCTGTTCTTCAATTTACTGCACTTCTCCCTTCCCCCTTTACATTTACTGTCATTTACTTCCTGTTAAACACAAATCACTCAACCAAAACTTGTTTCGCTTGACTAAATCACCCACTAAACTAAAATTGCTCAATCCTTCAATCCCTGTGGGATCGACCTCACTCATGTGAGTTATTATTACTTGATGCGACCCGGTACACTTGCCGGTGAGTTTGTGTTGGATCGTTTTCCACACATCAAGTTTTTGGCGCCGTTGCCAGGGATTGAAATAGATTGACAATGATTAAGTGAAGTGGAGATCTAGATTAAGCATTTTTCCTTTTCTGTTACTTTAATTCTCACTAACACACTAACTGTTTGAGAGATTGCCTCTACTAACTCACTAACAATTTGTCTCAAATAACTGCACTTAATTCTCAAGTATGTTGTTGATTGGTCATCCTGATTGTTTGCGTATCACAGGAAATCAAGTCCCTACAGACAAATGAGATCATGATATGAAGCCACCCCTCATTACACTCATCAAGAACAATTGTTCTTTTGATGGAAGTCCATCGGAAGATCCTCAGCAGCACATAACCACTTTCCTAAAAACCTGTAATGCAGTCAGAACCGATGGATCAGATCGTGACACTTATAAGATTCTGTTATTTCCCTTCTCATTGAAAGGTGAAGCTGCACAATGGTTTGAAACTTTTCCCCAAGGAAGTATCACTAGTTGGGATGATTTGGTTACCAAATTTCTGGTCAAATTTACCTCATCCAAACAGATCACCCAGCTGAAAGAGGAGGAACACCTATTCACACAAGGGGATGAAGAACCACTCTTCAAGGCCTGGGAAAGATACAAGAGAGCAACTGATAAAGTAGGCTTCCGAGCTTTCTATGAAGGATTAACCCCAGAAACAAGAAAAGCAGTGGACTACTTCTCAGATGGCCTACTCAAAGCAACAACAAATGCTCAAGGAATCACTGACTTCACTGACAAAGGAGTCAACAACCAACATCCATCTGAGAAACCACATAATGCAAGCTCAGAAAAAGAAGTGGAAAATATTGAAGAGGTGAATGCGTTCAAGGACCAAAACAAACAAATGCACCATCAACCATAGCAAAACATAGAGTTGTCTGCTACAGTAAATGCTAAATTTCCACCATGGAGACCTCATTCTTATCTGAGAATGAGGGAGCCTCAACATCAAGAACAAGGAAGTTTCTACCAGGACAATTCCATGACCACAACCAATCAACATCCCCCACCCACTAATACCACCCAAAGCCAATACCCACAACACAGACACTTCCAAACCCATCTTAACTGGAGAAGGGGTGAGTACCAAAATCACAGACCAAGAGAATTCCATTACAACAACCCTAACTTCATAAACCATCAAAAATACCATTACAGCAATAACAACCACTACATGCCACCACCACACTCACCCTTCCCACCTTCAACCTGCCATAACCATCCGACCTTACAAGACTCTCAAAGAATCACAAACTTGGAGATCCTAATGGAGAGAATGATGAAACATCAAGAGGAAACAACCAGGAACCAAGAGATGTTAATGAGAGGACTTGAGGAGCAGATAGCCCAAGTGGCAAAGCACTTCGCAGAAATGGGAGAGAAGAAACCAAATACTTCCTTCAAAACCAGTAAAGATAGACCAACCAATAACGAAGATGCTACAAAGAAGGAAGGATGGAAAAGGATCATAGGAGACAATGAAAAAGGAAGTACCAGTCAAGAAAAACACAACAGAGAATTCCTTCAAAAAGAGACAACAGAGAAAACAAAAGACAAGCAGAAAATCTCCACTGGAAAGTTTTCACTGGGGGATCGAGTGATGATCAATAGTCAAGCCATGAAGGTGTCCCCACAGTTGCATGAACACTACACTGTGACCAAGATCCTTCCACAAGAATCTATAGAAGTCATCAAAGAGGAAACCGGAAGGAGATTCACAGTGAAGACAGACAAGCTAAGGCACTATGATTTTCAACCTCCATGATGAGCAGAAAATGAAGATGTCAAGCTAATGACAATAAAAGAGCGCTTGTTGGGAGGCAACCCAACCTGAGGTAGTTTCTTTTCATAG
>NC_029776.3:40852683-40874821 GCF_000817695.3 Arachis duranensis | reverse complement strand
GCCCATCCAAATCCCAAAATCCAAGAATAGAAAGTGTATAAATAGGAGTTAGTTTGATGTAATTAGGACTTTTAGCTACCTTTACTTTAAGCTTTTGAATTTTTGCTTTCATTTTGAGCTTTGGAATTTTGTCTTTGAGCTTTCTTGAGAGAATTGACCGAGCACTAAGAGGATCAAGGAAGAATTGGCAGATCTTCTTCCTCATTTCCCTTGGGCAATTCTACTCTTCTGTTTTCTGAGTATTGGGTGTGTGAAATTGGGGAAATTCTGTCCCAATTCCCATTCAAGCTCTTTGCATTTTATTTTCTGCATAATTGAATTCCAAATCTGTTCTTCTACTGCTTCATCTTTAACTTTCTGTTAATTGCTTAGTTAATTCAGATCTGGGAAGGAAATTGGGTTTTAGGCTCTGCTACCTAAGCCCTTGGGATCCTGAGATCACAACTCATTTTGGGTTCTTCTGTGAACCTCTGCAGCATCTCCTTTCAATTCTGTTTGAGTGCTTGTTGCTTCTAATTTAAATTCTGCTCAATCTCTTGTTGCAATTTACTTCTGCTTTGTTTATATCTTGCAATCCCATTCCTCAATTCCCTTTTATATTCAAGCCATTTACCTTTCTTGCATTTAAGTTACCGCAATTTAATTTTCTTGCACTTTAAGTTTCAGTCATTTACTTTCTTGCTCTTTAAGATTCTGCACATTTAAAAATTCTGTTCTTCAATTTACTGCACTTTTCCCTTCCCCATTTACATTTACTGTCATTTAATTTCTGTTAAACACAAATCACTCAACCAAAACTTGATTCGCTTGACTAAATCACCCACTAAACTAAAATTGCTCAATCCTTCAATCCCTGTGGGATCGACCTCACTCATGTGAGTTATTATTACTTGATGCGACCCGGTACACTTGCCGGTGAGTTTTGTGTTGGATCGTTTCCACACAGCAAGTGCACTGGGTCGTCCAAGTAATACCTTACATGAGTAAGGGTCGATCCCATGGAGATTGTCGGTTTGAAGCAAGCTATGGTTATCTTATTATTCTTAGTCAGGATATCAATAATGGTTCTTAGTTTTAATTACGAAAAATAAAAGAACATGAAATAAACACTTGTTATGTAGTAATGGAGAATGGGTTGGAGTTTTGGAGATGCTCTATCTTCTGAATCTCTGCTTTCCTACTGTCTTCTTCTTCACGCACGTAAGGCTCCTTCTATTGCAAGCTGTATGTTGGTGGATCACCGTTGTCAATGGCAACCATCCATCTTTTCAGTGAAAAAGGTCTATATACATGGCTAATCATCTGTAGGTTCTCACTTGTGCTGGAATAGAATCCAGTGATCCTTTGATGTCTGTCACTACGCCCAACGTTCATGAGTTTGAAGCTCTTCATAGTCATCCCATCCCAGATCCTACTCGGAATATCACAGACAAGGTTTAGACTTTTTGAATCTCAAGAATACTGCCAATTGATTCTAGCTTATACCATGAAGACTCTGGTCTCATGGATTGAGCATTCTGTTGTCAGGAGAGGCAGTCAAACTCGTGAACCAGAAACCCAAGAGATAAACATTCAATCTAAGGTAGAACAGAAGTGTTTGTCAGGCACACGTTCATAGGTTGAGAATGGTGATAAGTGTCACAGATCATCACATTCATCATGTTTAATTGCGAGTGAATATCTTGGAATAGAATCAAGTGTGATTGAATAGAAAACAGAAGTAATTGTATTAATCCATCGAGACACAGCAGAGCTCCTCACCCCTAACCATGGGGTTTAGAGACTCATTCCATAGAAGATACAAATTCAGATGTAAAATTTCATGAGGTGCTGAATGAATATCTAAAAGTAGTTTTTATACTCAACTAGTAACCTAGGTTTACAAAAAATGAGTAAGCTAAGATAGATAGTGCAGAAATCCACTTCCGAGGCCCACCTGGTGTGTGTTTGGTCTGAGCAATGAAGCTTTCACGTGCATAGCCTATTCTTGGCATTTAACTCCAGCTTTTGTTCCAGTTTGGGTGTTTAACTCCAGCTTTTATCCCAGTTCTGGGGTTTAACGCCAGAATAGGGTAGAAAGTTGGCGTTAAACGCCAGTTTGCGTCATCAAAACTCAAGCAAAGTATGGACTATTATATATTTCTGGAAATCCCAAGATGTCTACTTTCCAACGCAACTAAGAGAGCTCTAATTGGGCTTCTGTAGCTCCAGAAAATCTATTTCGAGTGTAGGGAGGTCAGAATCCAACAGCATCTGTAGTCCTTTTTCAGCCTCTGAATCAGATTTTTGCTCAGGTCCCTAAATTTTAGCCAGAAAATACCTGAAATCAAATAAAAACACACAAACTCATAGTAAAGTCCAGAAATATAATTTTTGCGTAAAAACTAATAAAAATATAATAAAAAGTGAATAAAACATACTAAAAACTATGTAAAAATAATGCCAAAAAGAGTATAAATTATCCGCTCATCACCAACCAAAAGCTAGATCATGTCCTAGAGGACATATGCCTGCCTGGAACCCAATGGATTGAAAATACCAAAGGAGAGCCATGCTAGCTAAAAAAGGCGAACCTCAAGCCTGTTGTTAGAGGATGGCTAGACTTCATTGGGTATTTTATACTCCCCACAGGTAACTGCTCTGAAGTCAATATTGACATAGCAGTAATGATTTACTGCATCATGATTGGGAATGAGGTGGAAGTCCACCAATTAATCCCCCGTGAGATTTTCATGCTATCAAACAGAGATTCCACTAGAGCATGCTGGCTTTTCCAAATCTCATCTTTCACCTATGCCAAGAGGCTAAGGTTTTGATCCAAGTGAACAACTTTATTCCAGTGGAAAAACCAATCACCAAGCAGGTGATGGAGAGTTCCAAGATAGAAGATGATAACCTAAAGAGGAAAGAACCCGAACATTCCCAAGAGATCCCTCCAATGGAATACTGGGAACAGCTGAAGGCGTCTGTAATTCACTTACTGAGCACGTTGGAACAGCTCAGAGAGGAGCAGAAAGATCAAACTAGCATGATTTGCAAACTAATCAAAGAGCAAGAGAAGCAAGGGCGTGAGCTTGAGGAGCTGAAGCGCCAGAAGCTCTCTCCTGAAGAGCCCAGGGCCCCTCAAGCTGAAGAACCATGCGCCCCCTCAAGTTGAAGAGCCATGCATCCCACAACCTGAAGAAAACAACACCCCACAAGCTGAAGGTTGTTGAGTTTCAACTTTGTGACTATTCTAATTCCAGTTTTTCATATTTATGTTATTCTAATTCATAATTAGGTTGCATGATCACTAGTAGTAATTAAGTCTTTATTTTTATTTTTAATTTTTATTTTATGTCTTTTAATTTTTAGGATTACATAAGCATTAGTAGTAATAAATTAATTTTTAATTTTCCAATTAGCTATAAATTATTCCTCTTATCATCATTGAACATGAATAAAATAGTAGATTTTTTTAGAAGAAATAAAGATGCATAGATTTTTGAGTTTTCCAATAAAGAATAGCTACATTAATTTGATTGGGTTACATTACTTTAGTTTTCTGAATGAAAGAATAAACACTGCATATTTGAAGTTGAATTTTATGATGCTGGCTCTTGAAAGAATAAGAAAAAAGGAAAAATATTATTGATGGTCCAAAAAATTCAAAATTTGATTCTTGAAGCAAGAAAATGCAGCAAAAAGAAGAGGCTTGCATGAAAATATATATAGTTCTTCTATTCAAAAGGCAAGAGTAAAGGGTTCCAAGGATTTGAGTATCAGTGGATAGGAGGGCCTAAAAGAATAAAATCTTGGCCTAAGCGTCTAAATCAAGCTATCCCTAACCATGTGCTTGTGGCATGAAGGTGTCAAGTGAAAAGCTTGAGACTGAGTGGTTAAAGTCGTGGTCCAAAGCAAAAATAGTGTGCTTAAGAACTCTAGACACCTCAGTCTGGGGACTCTAGCAAAGCTGAGTCACAATCTGAAAAGGTTCACTGAGTTAAAGTGACTGTGGCATGAGGGTATCCGGTCGTAATACTAGAAAACAGAGTGCTTAAGGTCACGACCAAGACTCTGAAAGCTGTGTTCAAGAATCAAAAAGAGCTGAACTAGGAAAATCAGTAATATCATCTGAATTCTAAGTTCCTAAAGATGCCAGCCATTCTGATTTTCAATGGATAGTGAGATGCCAAGACTATTCAAAAGCAAAAAGCTACTAAGTCTCGCTCATCTAATTGAAACCGAGCTTCATTGAAGACTCATAAATTTATTGCGTCCTAATCTTCTTTTCATCCTATTTTATTTTTAGTTCATTGGAGACAAGCAACAGTTTAATTTTGGTGTTGTGATGAGCCAATATTTTATACGCTTTGTGGCATAGTTTTCATGTAGTTTTTAATAGGTTTTACATAGTTTTTATTAAGCTTTTACAGGATTTAGTGTTAAATTCACATTTTTGGATTTCACTTTGAGTTTGTTTGTTTTTGTACCATTTCAGGTATTTTCTAGCTGAATTTGAGGAGCTGGAATAGAAGTCTGATTCAGGGACAGAGAAAGCACTACAGATGCTGTCCAGATCTGACCTCCCTGCACTCAGAATATATTTTCTAGAGCTACAGAAGTCCTATTAGAGTGTTCGCAATGGCTATGGAAAGCTGACTTCTAGAGCTTTCAAGCAATGGATAATAGTTCATACATTGTTTTGGAGTAAAAGGACCAAAACTGACGTCCAACGCCAGCTTCTTGACCTTTTCTGGCGTCCAGTGCCCAAGGAAGCAGAGCCCAACGTCCAAAAGCCCAGAGATCACTCCTTAGCTGGCGTTCCACATCCAAGAGACCTCATAGCACGTGGATCTCATCAAGCTCAGCCCAAACACATACCAAGTGGGCCCCAGAAGTGAATTTTAGCACTACAAAGACTATTGTACCCTTACTAGTCATTAGCTTAGTATATAAGGGATTTTATTCATGTCATTTGGACAACATACATCATTTTTTCTCATTATTTTTGTTTACTTTGTGTTTTTACCTCAGATGAGTTTCTAAAACCCATAGGTTGAGAAGAGGAGCCCTGCTGAGTATTATAAATTAATAAAAGTACTATTATTTCTTCTTCGATCCATGTTTGATCTATCTCTAAGATGTATATCCCGATCTTCGTCGTGGTGAATAGGACGATCTGACAAATTGGCTCTGTTCATCACATTAAGATGAACGTGCCTGACAAACACCCACGTCTACTTGGGTTCGTGTAAGTACCTAGAAAAAAAGCACGAGCCAACAGCTATGTTTATACATCTCTCATACGGTTAATCCACAATTTCATTGGGGACTTCTCGAGACACTAGTTCAGCCAATCTCTGGAGAGATTAAGGTCTCCGTGGAATACGCTAGATTCCAAAGAATCAGTGTTCTCTGATCTGGAAGATTCGACCTTGTCTATAGCATTTTGAGTAGGATCGCCAGGAGAATGATTTGCTAAGCATTTCACCCTCCGTTGGATTGAATGACCAAGGGCCCTGGCATTCATTTTATAGCAGAAGAGATTAATGACCATGGGCAATGGCTTTGATCACTTACAGCCTACCATAGAAGAAGATCATTTATAAGCAAAGAGGATAGTAGTACCAGAGTTAATTCAGAAAGATAAAAGCAACTCCAACTCTCAACTCTATCCCCAGCATATAATTCTTATTAGTTAATCCAATTGGTTTTACCCCTTTCAAGCATTTATGACATATAATCATTCAAGGTTTACATAATACAACTCCTTCTAATCTGCCTGACTAAGATCTGCAAGACAACCATAGCTTGCTTCAAGCCACAATCCTAGTAGGATCGACCCTGACTCGCTCAAGTATTACTTGGACGACCCTGTGCACTTGCTGGTACTGCTTTTGTACAAAAAGTTATGGGGTTTTGCATACGCATACACCAGTTTCTATGATCACAGTTACAATTTTCAAATTCTGACACTTTAGGCCATGTTTTTTCACCGTGACCACAGCCTCCTTGGTCACCCCTCCTGAAAACTGTGACTATAGGCTTATCTATGGTCACGGTTTTCACAGTGACCATAGCATCTATGGCCAACCCTCCTTAAAACCGTGACCATAGCCTTATTTATGGTCACCCGTCCTTAAAACCGTGACCATAGCCTTATCTATGGACATAGTTTTTACTGTGACCACAGCCTCTATGGCCACCCCTCCTAAAAACTGTGACCATAGCCTTTATGGCCAACCCTCCTTAAAACTATGACCATAGCCTTATCTATGGTCACGGTTTTCACCGTGATCATAGCTCTATGGTCACCCGTCCTTAAAACAGTGACCATAGCCTTATCTATGGTCACGGTTTTTGCCGTGACCATAGCCTCTATGGTCACCCCTCCTTAAAACCGTGACCATAGCCTTATCTATTGTCACCCCTCCTTAAAATTGTGACCATAGCCTTATCTATGGTCACGATTTTCACCGTGACGTAGCCTCTATGGTCACCCTACCTTAAAACTATGGTCATAGCCTTATCTATGGTTAATAAACCCCATTTTTAGAGTTTATCTTGTGTTGAATTTAGAGTATTTTGTTAACCTTTTCTTACATTTAGCTGATGAATTAGCATGATTTTGTAATCTCTCCCATATTTGTTCTTGAATGTAAAAACATGCTTTTTAAGCCTTCAATTTGGTAATTTCAATTCATCCTTGATTCCATAAGATGCCTTGATGTGTTTGCTAGTAATCTCAGGTTAAAATAGGCTAGGCATGGATCAAAGGAGCAAGGAAGGAAGCATGCAAGTGGAGAGAAGCATAAAAAAACCAAAGAAGTAATCTCGGCCAAGGACGCGCACGCGCACAAGGCGCTCGCGTGCACATTGCGAAATCGACCAAGGACGCGTACGTGTACCGTGCGCGTCCGCACCGATGGCCGCACATGACTTTTAAATAGAAAATATGCCCAGCGATTTCTGGAAGCTGTGGGGCCCAGTCACAACCAAGTTTGGTGCCAAAGTGCTTTAAAGAACCAAGGATTGAAGGTAATATCATCATTCCATCACATTCTATCACTTTTTACATTCATACACATTAGGATTAGTTTAGAAGTAGTTTCTAGAGAGAAAAGCTCTAACTTCTCTCTAGAATTAGGATTAGGTTTAGGTTAATCTCTCCTCTTAGATCTAGGTTTAATTCATGCTTTGATTTACTTTTCCTCTATCAATTCTTACTCATTTACTCTCCTTCTCTCTAGTTTTGTATTTCAATTCTTGTAATTCTCCACTTTGTTGTGAATATATTCTTGTTCTTTTGTTTTCTTTCAATAATGCAATTTGAGGTAATTCATGATAATTGTGATTTCCTTGATTGTTGTTGTTAATTCTTTACATTCAATTGTTGTTAGAATTCATTCTTGTTGTGATTTACTATACTTTTCTTTTGTACTTTCCAAGTGTTTGATGATGCTTGGGAGGATGTTAAAGTAGAATTTTATGTTCTTGGCTTGGGAAGATAACTTAGGAGCTCTTGAGTTACTAATATCCAAGTGATTGATAGTTGATAGCCATTGACTCTAGCTTTCATTAATTCAATTAGTGGGAACTAGGATTTATGGACTTGGATTGATATAACTCACTTGACTTTCCTTTGCTATTAGTTAGAGGATGACTTAGTGAGATTGATCCTTGAAAATATCATGATTGTGGTTAGTGATAATGATATAGGTCCTTGACCATCGAACTTTGCCAAGACCGTTTTGTTAATAAAGTCTCATTTCCATTTACTTTTCATGTTTCTCATTCAAAACCACAAAATAAACAACCAATAACAAGAACACTACCCTGCAAGTCCTTTGAGAGATGACCCGAGGTTTAAATACTTCGGTTTATAGATTTTAGGGGTTTGTACTTGTGACAAACAAATTTTTGTATGAAAGGATTATTGTTGGTTTAGAGACTATACTTTACAACGAGATTTCATTGGTAAAAATTCTAAACCGTCAAAAATTCAATCATCAATGGTCACGGTTTTTGCCGTGACCATAGCTTATCTTTGGTCACCCCTCTTTAAAACAGTGGCTATAGCCTTATCTATGGTCACAGTTTTTACCGTGACCATAGCTTATCTACAGTCACTCTTCTTTAAAACTGTGACCAGAGCCTTATCTATAGTCACGATTTTTACATTTGACCGTAGTTTATCTAATAAAATTCAATATTTTCGAAACTAATAAAATTTAGAATTTTACCATTTCATATAATAATTTTTTCATTTTTATAATTAAAACTTCACAAAGTAAATGCTTTTTAATTAACTTGTAAGTTCTAATCTAGTAATCCGCAACTATAATGACATCAGAAGCAAAAATTTAGAACACACAAAATTTTCAACAATAAGGATAAGTTGTGATTAAAGTAACATACTAACATATTGGTGCACGAAATTGTGATCATCAACAATGGCACCAAAAACTTGGTAGCGCTCTCAAACGTGAATCACACATAGTCACAACTCCGCACAACTAACCAGCAAGTGCACTGGGTCGTCCAAGTAATAAACCTTAAGTGAGTAAGGGTCGATCCCACGGAGATTGTTGGTATGAAGCAAGCTATGGTCATCTTGTAATTCTCAGTTAGGCGGATAATAAATGGTTATGTAGTTTTCAAATATTAATAGTAAATAAACAGAAAATAAAGATAGAAACACATATGTAAATCATCGATGGGAATTTCAGATAGGCGTATGAAGATGCTGTGCTCCTTCTGAATCTCTGCTTTCCTACTGCTTTCATCCAATCCTTCTTACTCATTTCCATGGAAAGCTGTATGTAGGGCATCACCGTTGTCAATGGCTACATCCCATCCTCTCAGTGAAAAAGGTCCAAATGCTCTGTCACGGCACGGCTAATCATCTGTCGGTTCTCGATCATGTTGGAGTAGAATCCCTTGATTCTTTTGCGCTTGTCAACACACCCAACAATCGCGAGTTTGAAGCTCATCACAGTCATTCAATCCCGGAATCCTACTCGGAATACCACAGACAAGGTTTAGACTTTTCGAATTCTCATGAAAGCTGCCATCAATCTAGCTTATACTACGAAGATTCTGATTAAGGAATCCAAGAGATATGCGCCCAGTCTAAGGTAGAACGGAAGTGGTTGTCAGTCACACGTTCATAGGTGAGAATGATGATGAGTGTCACGGATCATCGCATTCATCATGTTGAAGTGCAACGAATATCTTAGAATAGGAATATCTGAATTGAATAGAAAATAGTAGTAATTGCATTAAAACTTGAGGTACAGCAGAGCTCCACACCCTTAATCTATGGTGTGTAGAAACTCCACCGTTGAAAATACATAAGTGATGAAGATTCAGGCATGGCCGAATGGCCAGTCCCCTAAACGTGATCGCAGGATCAAAAATACAATCTAGGATGTTCAATACAATAGTAAAATGTCCTATTTATACTAGACTAGCTACTAGGGTTTACAGAAGTAAGTAATTGATGCAGAAGTCCACTTTCGGGGCCCACTTGGTGTGTGCTTGGGCTGAGCTTGAACTTTACACGCGAAGAGGCTTCTTTTGGAGTTGAACGCCAAGTAAGATCAAAAATATGCACTGTTCAAGCATTCATTTAGAAAACAAAATGTATTGTCACCACATCAATATAATTAAACTAAATTCAAGGATAAATTCGAAACTCATGTACTTCTTGTTCTTTTGTATTAAAAACATTTTTTTAAGAGAGGTGAAGGATTCATGGAATTATTCATAGCCTTAAGACATAGTTACTAAATACTAATGATCATGTAATAAAGACACAAACATAAATAAAAATATAGCATAAAATCAAAAAAGCAGAAAAATATAAGAACAAGGAATAAGTCCACCTTAGTGATGGTGGCGCCTTCTTGAAGGACCAATGGTGCTTTGAGCTCCTCTATGTCTCTTCCTTGCCTTTGTTGCATGATCCCTAGTGATTTTGGTGCTCTTATCCTTAGTTGCTCCCAATAATTGTGTGGAGGAAAATGTATCCCCTGAGGTATCTCAGGGATCTCTTGATTTGCAGTCAAATGCTTTGCTATTGAGCTATGAACCCTTGAGATGAATCTCTCCATCTCCCATGACTCAGAGGTGGAAGCTTTTGTCTTCCCTTTTCTCTTTTTTTTTTTTTTTTGAGGTTTCTCTGGCCTTAGGTGCCATCAATGGTTATGGAAAAACAAAAAAAGCTATGCTTTTACCACACCAAACTTAGAATGTTGCACGCCCTCGAGCAAAGAAGAAAGAATGGAAGGAAAAGAAGATATGGAGGAGAGGGAGAGATGTGTATGTTTCGGCCATATGGGTGGGATTGGGTGGGAAAGAGATGGATGGATATGAGTGGTGAAGAGGTGATAAGAAAGAGAGATTGAGGTGATTGGTGAAGAAGAGAGAAGGTGAGTTGGGGTAGATGGGGATCCTGTGGGGTCCACAGATCCTGAGGTGTCAAGAATTTACATCCCTACACCAATTAGGCATGTAAAACGCCTTTGCATGCAATTCTGGTGTTTAAATGCCGAAGTGATGCTTATTTTGGGCGTTCAACGCCCAATTGCAGCATGTTTATGGCGTTGAACGCCAGTTATATGCTTGTTTCTGGCGTTCAGCGCCAGCTTTCCTCAGGGTATATTCCTGGCGTTCAAACGCCAGGATGCTGCTTGTTTCTGGCGTTCAACGCCAGATCTATGCTCTGTTCTGGCGTTGAACGCTAGCCAGATGCTCCTTACTGGCGTTTAAACGCCAGTAAGTCCTTCCTCCAGGGTGTGATTTTTCTTCTGCTATTTTGATTTTGTTTTTAATTTTAGTATTTTTTCGTGACTCCACATGATCATGAACCTAATAAAACATAAAATAACAATAAAATAAAAAATAAAATTAGATAAATAAAAATTGGGTTGCCTCCCAATAAGCGCTTCTTTAATGTCAATAGCTTGATAGTGGGCTCTCATGGAGCCTCACAGGTGATCAGGTCAATGTTGTATAGTCCCAACACCAAACTTAGAGTTTGGTTGTGGGGCTTCAACACCAAACTTGGAGTTTGGTTGTGGCCTCCCAACACCAAACTTAGAGTTTGACTGTGGGGGCTTTGTTTGACACTGTACTGAGAGAAGCTTTTCATGCTTCCTCTCCATTGTTACAAAAGGATAGCCGTGTGCCTTAATTCCTCTCAGAAGTGTACATGAACTGGTTATTTGCAACCATGTCAATAAGTTCTTGAGCTTCTGCAGGCTTTTTCTTTAGGTAAATGGATCCACCTACAGAATGGTCCAGTGACATTTTAGAGAATTCAGATAGACCATAATAGAATATATCCAGAATGGTCCACTCTGAAAGCATGCCAGAAGGACACCTTTTGGTCATCTGCTTGTATCTTTCCCAAGCTTCATAGAGGGATTCACCATCTTTTTGTTTGAAGTTTTGAACATTCACTCTAAGCTTGCTCAGCTTTTGAGGAGGAAAGAACTTAGCCAAGAAGGCCACGACCAGCTTATCCCATGAGTCCAGGCTATCCTTAGGTTGTGAATCCAACCATGTTCTAGCTCTGTCTCTTACAGCAAAAGGAAAAAGCATAAGCCTGTAGACTTCAAGATCTATTCCATTCATTTTTACAGTCTCACAGATCTGTAAGAACTCAGTTAAACACTGGTAGGGATCTTCTAATGGAAGCCCATGGAATTTGCAGTTCTGTTGTATTAGAGCAACTAGTTGAGGTTTCAGCTCAAAATTGTTTGCTCCAATGGTAGGGATTGAGATGCTTCTTCCATCAAACTTGGAAGTAGGTGTAGTATAATCACCAAGCATCCTCCTTGCATTATTGTTGTTAGGTTCGGCTGCCATGTCCTTTTTTTGTTCAAAAATTTCAGCAAGGTTGTCTCTGGATTGTTGTAGTTTAGCTTCTCTTAGTTTCCTCTTCAGAGTCCTTTCAAGTTCCGGATCAGCTTCAACAAGAATGCCTTTTTCCTTGTTCCTGCTCATATGAAAGAGAAGAGAACAGTAAAAGAAGAGGAATCTTCTATGTCACAGTAAAGAGGTTCCTTATTGTTAGTGAAAGAAGAAAGGGAATAAGAATGAAAAAGAATGAATAGTCTGAACACAAGGGTGAAGATGGGTTTAGATTCTTGAGGTGAAGAGAGGTGAAGAGAAGTGTTAGTAAATACATAAATAAATAGAATAAGATGAGAAAGAGAAGTTTTCGAAGATAATTTTTAAAAAGGAGTTAATGATTTTCGAAAATTAAGATAATAAATAAAATTAAAATTAAAAGTTGAAACAATTAATTAATTTGAGAAAAAATTTTGAAAAAGGGGGAGATATTTTCGAAAATTAGAGAGGGAGAAGTAGTTAAGTTGTTTTGAAAAAGATAAGAAACAAACAAAAAGTTAGTTAGTTAATTGAAAATTAATTTTGGAAAGATAAGAAGATAAGAAGTTGGAAAAGATATTTTAAATTCAAAATTTTGAAAAAGATAAAATTTTTGAAAAAGATATGATATAAAAAAATGATAAAAAGATATGATTAAAAAGATTTAATTTTTAAAATTAAAATTGATTACTTGACTAAGAAGAAACTAAAAGATATGCTTCTAGAATTTCAAGATTGAACCTTTCTTAACAAGAAAGTAACAAACTTCAAATTTTTTAATCAATCATATTACTTGTTAGTAAATTTTCGAAAATTTTGAAATAAAATTAAGAAAAATATTTTTGAAAAATTAAAATAAAAAATTCGAAAATAAATAAAAAAATGAAAAAGAATTGATTTTTGAAAAAGATTTTGAAAAGATAAGATTTTTAAAATTGAAATTTTGACTTGACTTATAAGAAACAAATTATTTTTTAAAAAATTTTGACTACGTCAACTCAAATTTTCGAAATTTATGTGAAAAACAAGGAAAAGATATTTTTTATTTTTAAATTTTTAATGATGAGAGAGAAAAACACAATTATGACCCAAAACATAAAAATTTTAGATCAAAACCAATGATGCATGCAAGAACACTATGAATGTCAAGATGAACACCAAGAACACTTTGAAGATCATGATGAACATCAAGAACATATTTTTGAAAAATTTTGATGCAAAGAAAACATGCAAGGCACCAAACTTAGAAATCTTTAATGCTTAGACACTATGAATGCAAGAATGCATATGAAAAACAACTAAAGATGCAAAACAAGAAAAGATGAAGATCAAACAAGAAAGTTCATCAAGAACAACCTGAAGATCATGATGAATGCAATGCATGAATGCAATTTTTGAAAAATGCAAGATGAATATGCAATTAACACCAAACTTAAAACTTGACACAAGACTCTAACAAGAAACACAAAATATTTTTGATTGTTATGATTTTCTAAATTTTTTTATTATATTTTCTTTTATTTTTTTCGTAAAACATATATGAAAAAGAAAATAAGAAATTCAAAAATTTTTAATATGAATTCCAGGAATCATGCAATGTTAGTCTAAAGCTTCAGTCCAGGAATTAGACATGGCTTACTAGCCAGCCAAGCTTTTGTGAAAGCTCTGGTCCAAAACACTAGACATGGCCAATGGCCAGCCAAGCTTTAGCATACAAATCAGACATGCAACAGTTGATATTTCATCAAATTAACTTGCTTCTATGCTGATGGTTTGGAAGCCTCTGTCCAAAAGAATTTAGACATGACTTTACAGCCAGCCAGGCTTCAACATGCTTCATGAAACTCTAGAATTCATTCTTAAAAATTCTGAAGAACAGGATAAGTAAAATAATTTTTTTTCGAAAATTAAGAACAATAAAACAAAATAAAATAAAATAAAATTACCCAATCTGAGCAACAAGATGAGCCGTCAGTTGTCCATACTAGAACAATCCCCGACAACGGCGCCAAAAACTTGGTGCACGAAATTGTGATCATCAACAATGGCGCCAAAAACTTGGTAGCGCTCTCAAACGTGAATCACACTTAGTCACAACTCCGCACAACTAACCAGTAAGTGCACTGGGTCGTCCAAGTAATAAACCTTACGTGAGTAAGGGTCGATCCCACGGAGATTGCTGGTATGAAGCAAGCTATGGTCATCTTGTAATTCTCAGTTAGGCGGATAATAAATGGTTATGTAGTTTTCGAATATTAATAGTAAATAAAAAGAAAATAAAGATAGAAACACTTATGTAGATCATCGATGGGAATTTTAGATAGGTGTATGAAGATGCTGTGCTCCTTCTGAATCTCTGCTTTCCTACTGCCTTCATCCAATCCTTCTTACTCCTTTCCATGGCAAGTTGTATGTAGAGCATCACAGTTGTCAATGGCTACATCCCATCCTCTCAGTGAAAAAGGTCCAAATGCTCTGTCACGGCACGACTAATCATCTGTCGGTTCTCGATCATGTTGGAGTAGAATCCCTTGATTCTTTTGCGCTTGTCATCACGCCCAACAATCGCGAGTTTGATGCTCGTCACAGTCATTCAATCCCAGAATCCTACTCTGAATACCACAGAAAAGGTTTAGACTTTCCGGATTCTCATGAATGCCGCCATCAATCTAGCTTATACCACGAAGATTCTGATTAAGGAATCCAAGAGATATGCGCCCGGTCTAAGGTAGAACGGAAGTGGTTATCAGTCACGCGTTCATAGGTGAGAATGATGATGAGTGTCATGGATCATCATATTCATCATTTTGAAGTGCAACGAATATCTTAGAACAGGAATAACTGAATTGAATAGAAAATAGTAGTAATTGCATTAAAACTTGAGGTACAGCAGAGCTCCACACCCTTAATCTATGGTGTGTAGAAACTCCACCGTTGAAAATACATAAGTGATGAAGCTTCAGGCATGGCCGAACGGCCAGCCCTCCAAACATGATCGCAGGATCAAAAATACAATCCAGAATGTCCAATACAATAGTAAAATGTCCTATTTATACTAGACTAGCTACTAGGGTTTACAGAAGTAAGTAATTGATGCAAAAGTCCACTTCCGGGGCCCATTTGGTGTGTGCTTGGGCTGAGCTTGAACTTTAGACGTGCAGAGGCTTCTTTTAGATTTGAACACCAAGTTATAACATGTTTCTGGCGTTCAACTCTGGTTCATGACATGTTTCTGGCGTTTGACTCCAGAATGCAGCATGGAACTGGCGTTGAGCGCCAATTTACATCATCTAATCACGAATAAAGTATGAACTATTATATATTGCTGGAAAGCTCTGGATGTCTTCTTTTTAACTTCGTTGAGAGTGCGCCATTTGGAATTCTGTAACTCTAGAAATTTCATTTTGAGTGCAGGGAGGTCAGAATCCAACAGCATCAGCAGTCCTTTGTCAGCCTTCTTATCAGACTTTTGCTCAGGTCCTTCAATTTCAGCCAGAAAATACCTGAAATTACAGAAAAATACACAAACTCATAGTAAAATACCAGAAATGTGAATTTAGCATAAAAACTAATGAAAATATCCCTAAAAGTAGCTAGATTATACTAAAAACTACCTAAAAACAATGCCAAAAAGCGTATAAATTATCCGCTCATCACATATCAATATACTTGAGTGATTACACTTGTCTCAATCTCAGTTCTAAATAATGACATATATACTAATATAAGTAGACACTATATACAGGAGAATTATTTCTCGTATTGCTATTCTTCCTTCTTGGTGCTCGAGAACTTTGGTTTCGGCCACTTTACCATATGAAAGCTCAGCACTTGCTTCATTAACATGCAAATTAAAGTCGCATTAGACTTAAATTAGTATAACTAGGCTAAACACCTTAAAGAGGACTTTGATCTCTAGTCCTTTATTCTGTACAATTAAATTGTGATGTGATCAACTTAGTCATGTTTCATAAGGGACTTTACCTCTCAGTCATCTTGATGCTGTGTGTACTGCGTGCCTGTAGACATTAGGTCATAAGTCATAAAAGATAATTGTATAATTATAATCCTTCTATAATCTATCAATAAAAAGGGTAGAATCCGTATATGAACTGAAAAACCAAACTATGGCCAGAAACCTAAATTTAAAATAAGATCTCAGAAATAAAAATCGAACAATGAAACATTAAATCTTCCATGGTATTTTAGAATAACCTTTGGAGAGAAGTACAATAAAATAGGACATGTTGATACAATAATCATGACTCAGATCCAAACATGCATTTTAGTTTAAGAAATTTATTAAATATCATTAAAGTATAAAACAATGGAACAATAATCAAGAAGTTTAGGAACATCTTTACTTTTTGCCTTTATTTATTACCTTATAGAAGTTAGTGAAGCCAGGACTACCACTAAACCAATACATAAAAGTAGTATTCTAGCAGACAATCAAGTAGTACAAGGAATAGCTGTAGAAGAAAAAAAGAGGGTAATAGTGAAATACCTTCTATTAATTGAATGTGATAATAAAGAGATAGTTAGTATAAAATTGTTGTTAATGTGATATTTACACAACACTGAATGATGTTCAAATGAGTGATGATCATGTAAAGAAATGCAAAGTGACAAATATAATATGAAACATTTGGAGTAGTTCTATAAACATATAAGAATACATATAAGGCCAAGTCTTCAAGCATCTTTTATTTTTATCTTTTTTAGGTTTGCTCTGCCACTTGCCACGAGAGGACTTCTTTAGAGATTGCATTGATGTAGTTTGTTGCATAGGTAATATATGGAATAACTAAACAATAAGATACTATTTGTTATAGTAATAACTTTTTGTTGTACTAACTTTACATCACTTCAACTACTTCATTTGTATGACCTTCTAAAGGGGGACCGATAAGCACCATCCAACATGATTAATGAATAAAATTTATCTTAAACAATTGACAATGACCTCCATAAAATGTATACTAATATAGGACCCTCTAAAGGGAAAGACTTGACTTACCTAAAAAAAGAGGGAACAAAAATGTGTAATAGTTAGTTCAGTGAATAACATGAAAGTGATTTTTCATGACAGTCAAAATTCTTATACATAATCCTGCTAAAGTTCCTCTTTATTTGGATGAATATGAAGGTTAATTTTAATATACATTCATGAGCTTCAAACAATTTTATAATTCATAAACCTCTCAAAGTGAATTCCAAAAACAAACGCAAGGATGATGAAGCAAACTGTATGATGGAAATTACATATCTTTTTAGACTCTGCATAAAGTCCCATGCTAGCAACAAAGAGGAAAATATCTTTGGTGGTTTCACCAACAATTTTTATCTTGTGCTATTTGTTAGAATTCATCAACAGTTCATGGTGGTATGAACTCAATCATGGTAACAACTCAAGAGTAACAACTCAATTGATGGTATGAACATGTAAATAATTATTATTATGAATGAATTTTTTTGGACATCAATCTAGCATCAACTAAATTAAGAACAAATCAAAAACCAAAACAAGTAATAATTTGAAGTTCTAATAATACTAAATTACTAATCAGAACAAGTAAAAAAAAAACAAGGAACAAATAAAAAAATACCACACAGAAAAATAATCAACAGCCCTAATATTCACAAGTTTTGATAATCAAAAACAACATCCCTAATTAGAAGTTCTAATAATCAAAATCAACACTTTTACCCCTAGTCAAAAGTTCTGATTATCAAAATCCCTATTCCCTAATCAGAACATTAATTCATTATAATAATTAATTATTTAGCTGAGAAGAGAAGAAGAGGACGACTGGGGAAGAGGTGGCGCAGCCAACAGAGACGAAGATGAGCTTGTGACGGTGACACAGTGCGACGAGCTTGCAATGGCGACGAGCTTGAGGTGGTGACGAGCTCGAAAATATCTCTCTCTTTCTCTCTCTTATTTTTCAAAACTACCTAACTAATTCCTATCTTCTTAATTTTTGAAAACTACTTCTCTTCTTCTCTCTCTTATTTTTCAAAACTACCTAACTAATTATTCTCTTCTTCTCTATTCTCTATTTTTGAATTCTAATTATAAAATTTTAAATTAATTTTAATTCATTAATTTTAATTTAAGTTTAATTAAATAAATAAAATAAAAATAAAAATATTTTAATTCTTATTCACCTCTTGTACTTCTATCTTCTTCCTTCTTTATCTTTTACCTTTCTTAATCATGAACCCAAGTGGGAATGAAGAGTTCAAGAGACCTCTGGGATCTTATACAACTCCCACTGCTGACTTCTATGGAAGAAGCATCAGCATACCTCAAATCAGAGCTAGTAGCTTTGAATTAAACCCTCAACTTATTACTCTGCTGTAGCAGAACTGCCAGTATTCTGGACTTCCTCAGAAAGAACCTATAGAATTCTTTGCAGATCTCTTAAGAATTACTAACACAGTACAAAGTGAGGGAGTAGACCAAGAGGTCTACAAGTTATTGCTCTTTTCTTTCGCTTTAAAGGATCAAGCAAAAAGGTGGTTGGATAACCAGCCTAAAGACAGTTTAAAAACTTGGAAACAGTTAGTGGACAAGTTTTTAAATAATTACTTTCCACCTAGAAAGACGACCCAGTTGAGACTGGACATCCAAGGATTCAAACAAGGAGATAGTGAATCTCTTTATGATGCCTGGGGAAGGTATAAGAGGATGCTAAAGAAATGTCCCACTAAAATATTTTCAAAATGGGTACAGTTAGACATCTTCTACTATAGGCTTTCAAACATGGCTAGAATATCTTTGGACCACTTTGTTGGTGGTTCCATACACATGAGAAAGACCATAAGAGTGGCTCAAGAACTTATTGAGACAGTTGCCACTAATCAGCATTTGTACTCATCTCCTGAGGCCTCTATAAGAGGAAAGGTTAAGGCAGTAGTTCCTGAACCTAAGCCTCCAGAGCAGGATGGCCCATTGACTCAGTAACTGCACACTCTTGCCCAGCAATTGGAACTGCAAGAGGCTTTGCGAGAAACTCAGGCTTCTAACAAGAATATAGAAGCCTAATTGAGTCACCCAAGGCAGCAGTTGTTTAAGCAGATAACAGATGAATGCCAGGTCATCCAACTAAGGAGTGGGAAGACCTTAAACACCCAACCTCAGTATAATAAAAATGAAAAGCCCATAGTGGAAAATCGGATCTCTGAGCAAAATGACTCTAGGCGTTTAACCGCCCAGGAAGGTAACCCTACTGCCGTTGAACGACAAGAAAGGGGAGAGATTGGGCGTCTAAATGCCCAAGGGGACAGCAGCATGGGCATTGAAAGCTCATGCAATGGAGGTCAGTCGTTAATTGATAACAACCCTCCTAAGCAAGCTAGTAACCGCCCTTCCAACTCACATGGCATTCGGCCTCCTTCAATCAAGGTTGATGAGTACAAGGCTAAGATGTCATTTCCGCAGAAACTCTATCAAGAGGAAAGGGATAAAAAGTTTGCCCACTTTGTGGATTATCTCAGCACATTAGAGATAAATATTCCTTTTGTAGAAGCTCTTGAACAGATACCTTCTTATGTAAAGTTCATGAAGGACATTCTAAGTCATAAGAAGGATTGGAGAGAGACACAAACAGTCCTCCTCGCTAAAGAATGTAGTGCAATAATTTAGAATAGCTTACCAGAGAAGCTTAAAGTCCCTAGGAGCTTTATGATACCATGCACTCTAGGTGATGCTTGTACAAGGACGGCTCTATGTGACCTTGAAGCAAGCACCAACCTAATAGCTGCTTCTTCAATAAAGAAGTTATATTTGACGAGGAAGTCAAACCAACCCGCATATGCTTTCAATTTGCTGATGGGTCTATTAAGATACCATTAGGAGTGATAGAGGATATGATTATCAAGGTTAGACCTTTTGTCTTTCCCACTGACTTTGTGGTATTGGACATGGAAGGGCACAAGAGTGCATCTCTCATCCTAGGAAGACCTTTCCTAGTCACAAGACGAACCCTTATTGATGTTGAAAAAGGGGAAGTAACCCTAAGAGTCAATGAGGAGAAATTCGTACTAAATGCTGTGAAGGCTATGCAGCATCCAGACATTCCTGAGGAATGTATGAGCATTAACTTCATTGATTCCCTGGTGGAATAAGTCAACATGGCCGAAAGCGTCAAAAAAGGGCTGGATGATATCCTTGATGATACTCAGCCTGATTCAGAAGAACCTCTAGAAACCTCTGAGGAAAAGGAGAAGCCTCCTAAGCTTGAGCTTAAACCATTACCCTCCTCCCTGAAATATGCATTTCTAGGAGAGGGAGAGACCTATCCTGTAATCATAAGCTCTCAACCCGCATCTTTCACCATCGAGCTCGACGGCTCTCTCGCGTGCGACATGGATGGCGGCGGCAGCAGGATGCGGCAGTGGCGAAGTAGCAAGACACCGCGCGGTCTCCTTCCTTCTCTTCTTTTCTCCGTTCTCAAGTGGTGCACAAAATTATGATCATCAATGGCGCCATCAACATGGTACGCTCAATTGCAATCTCAATTCTTTATCACAACTTCGCACAACTAACCAGCAAGTGCACTGGGTCGTCCAAGTAATAAACCTTACGCGAGTAAGGGTCGATCCCACGAAGATTGTTGGTATGAAGCAAGCTATGGTCATCTTGTAAATCTCAGTCAGGCGGATTCAAATGGTTATGGATGATTAATAATTAAAAGATGAATAAAACATAAAATAAAGATAGAGATACTTATGTAATTCATTGGTGAGAATTTTAGATAAGCGTATGGAGATGCTTTGTCCCTTCCGTCTCTCTGCTTTCCTACTGTCTTCATCCAATCCTTCTTACTCCTTTCCATGGCAAGCTGTATGATCCAGTGATTCTTTTGCGTCTGTCGCTAACGCCCAACAATCGCAAGTTTGAAGCTCGTCACAGTCATTCAATTCTTGAATCCTACTCAGAATACCACAAACAAGGTTTAGACCTTCCAGATTCTCAAGAATACCGCCATCAATTCTAGCTTATACCACGAAGATTCTGATTAAGGAATCCAAGAGATATCCACTCAAGCCTTGTTTGCATGTAGAACGGAAGTGGTTGTCAGGCACGCGTTCATAAGTGAGAATGATGATAAGCATCACATAATCATCATATTCATCATGTTCTTGGGTGCAAATGAATATCTTAGAACAAGAATAAGCTGAATTGAATAGAAGAACAATAGTAATTGCATTAATACTCGAGGTACAGCAGAGCTCCACACCTTAATCTATGGTGTGTAGAAACTCCACCGTTGAAAATACATAAGAACAAGGTCTAGGCATGGCCGAATGGCCAGCCTCCCATAATCTAAGAACTAGACATCCAAAGATGATCCTAAGATCTAAAGTGATCAAAAGATTGCTAATACAATAGCAAAAGGTCCTATTTGTAGAGAACTAGTAGCTTAGGGTTTACAAAGATGAGTAAATGACATAAAAATTCACTTCCGGGCCCACTTGGTGTGTGCTTAGGCTGAGCATTGAAGCTTTCATGTGTAGAGACTTTCCTTGGAGTTAAACGCCAGCTTTTGTGCCAGTTTGGGCGTTTAACTCCCATTCTTGTGCCAGTTCCGGCGTTAAACGACAGAATTCTTGAGCTGATTTGGAACGCCGATTTGGGCCATCAAATCTCGGGTAAAGTATGGACTATTAAACATTGCTGGAAAGCCCAGGATGTCTACTTTCCAACGCAATTAAGAGCTTGCCAATTGGGCTTCTGTAGCTCTAGAAAATGCACTTCGCGTGCAGGGAGGTCAGAATCCAACAGCATCTGCAGTCCTTTTTAGCCTCTGAATCAGATTTTTGCTCAGGTCCCTCAATTTCAGCCAGAAAATACCTGAAATCACAGAAAAACACACAAACTGATAGTAAAGTCCAGAAAAATGAATTTTAAATAAAAACTAATAAGAATATAATAAAAACTAACTAAAACATACTAAAAACATACTGAAAACAATGCCAAAAAGCGTATAAATTATCCGCTCATCACCGAGCTATCTCCCTTCTCCCCTTTCTTTTTGCTTTCTGCTGCTACTGCTGGGTTGTATTTGGGAAGAGGAGAGGGGAGATTGGTAGCGACTAGGTTTAGGGTTAGAGAGTGTGGCTGTGTGTTAAAATGAAATTAGGGTTAGAATTTTAATTTAGAAATTTTTGGGTTAAGATAGTGTAATTTTAATAAATTTAAGAGATAGGGTATTAATTTAAAATTTAATTTAATTATTAAAATTACTTT
>NC_029776.3:40851944-40852588 GCF_000817695.3 Arachis duranensis | reverse complement strand
AATTTTAAATATATAAAATACTTAAAATCATAAAAAATATATATGAACCTTAATTAATTTAAAATTAAGTCACCCTATAACCGTGACCATAGATCTTTTAGGTCTTTTCGAAAAATCGTGACCACAGACTATTTTAGGTCATCTCCAAAATTGTTACCATAGACCCTTTTAGGTCGTTCCCAAAAATCATGACCATAGACCTTTTTAGGTCACCCTTTCGAAAAACTGTGACCATAGACCTTTTTAGGTCGCCCCCTGTAAAACCCGGTTAATTAACGGTTAATTAACCCATAAATGAGAATTTATTCTAGAAAGCCCAAAATGTGATTTTTATGGCTAAATGTGATAGAGGAGATTGAGACGAGAATTTCGGTACCAATTTTATAGAATTCGGACCTAGATTGGACCAAACGGGCCAAACCGGGCCAACCGGACCCAAAGTGGGCCCTTGGCCCAACATAACTAAACCAAAACCCTAGTTTTCAGCACTCTCTCTCCTCATTTGTTATACACACAAGCTGAAATTAGAGAGAAAGGGAGGAAGAACACTCTCTCAAGTTCTTTCTCTCACTTGATCTTCAAACCACCATAACTTTTGATCTAGAGCTCCGATTGCCGCTCCGTTTGCGGCCACGCGTTCACCG
>NC_029776.3:40842515-40851923 GCF_000817695.3 Arachis duranensis | reverse complement strand
TGTTATAGGACCCAACTCTCTTGAAGGAGGAGGTTAATCTTGTCTCCTTGGACCTTGGGTGTGGTAAGATTCTCAACCTTAGTGTGATTTGTGATTTTATGATGTTTGGGATTTGAGATGTTGTGTATGGGTATGATGATTGTGGCTTAGGTTGTGTATATGTGAATATTGGAGCTTGATTGGTGATTTTGAAAAGCTTGGAAAAGGTTTGGTGGTGAAAAATCTGTTCTTGGAGGTGTTGAGGCCTTGAGAGCTTGTGGATAGGTGATTTGGAAGTGCTCCGGTGGAGCTTGGGAAAATCAGCTAAGGTATGGTTTCGGTTTCCCGTATCTAATATGTAATGTGGTAGGAAATACTTAGGCTAGAGGCCCTAAGATAGGCATTGAATGGTTGATGTTGTTGAATGATTGAGATATATGGTGTGGTCATATATGTGATGATGATTAATGATGCCTTGGTAGTATGATGTATGAGAAATATGCATGTTGTAATATATGCTTGATGATTAGTTATGGTTGAATTGTGGGTTGAACCATGTTTATGGTGAGTATGATGTTGATTGTGTACAATAATGATTTATTGGGATTGGTGTTGTTGAGAATTATCATGAGGAATAGTATATGATATGTCAATATGTTTGAGTTTGAGCCACTTGGGTGAAGTGGGTTAGAATGATGAGATAGTGATTTTGTATATCGTGGTAAAATCTCCATGTGTGAGTTGAGGAGGCTTGATGTTGAAATTGATATATTTTTGATTGATTTCAAAGAAAAGGGATGAAAATGGCATGTTTTGATTGATTTTGAAAAGAGTTGGAAATGGCTTGTTTGCAAATGGCACTTTGTGGTTTTTATGAAAAACATGGTTTTTGGGCATACTTTGGGGGACATAACTTGGACTACGGATCTCTGTTTTGTGCCAAATCAATTTAGAAATGAAATTGGATCCGGGATGTCCATGCCGTTCGAAGAACGGGTGAAAAACGATTTAAAATGAGAAAGTTATGTCCATTGGAAGATTGGGGTTTGATTTAAAATGAGGAAGTTATGTCCGTTGGAAGATTGGGGTTTAAGTTGGTGAATTCTGCAGCTTTTAACTTAGGAAATTTTTAGCAGAATGACCCCTTGCGCGTGGACGCACCTGGCGCGTACGCGCCGATCTTCCAGAAAGCGCCATCCACGCGTGTGCGTGATGTGCGCGGGGCGCGCCGATTGTGCTGCACCCAATGCCCAGCCATTTTCCAGAGAGTTATGCCAGAACTGTGCCAGTGTTGTGCCTGGGGCACGAGGGCATCCACGCGTACGCGTGTTTGACGCGTGCGCGTCGATTTGCTAGTTTTCAATCCACGCGTTAGCGTGCATGACGCTTGCGCGTCGATGAAGTTTTGAGGCCATTCACGCGTGCGCGTGGAGTGCGCGTACGCGTGGACCTGTTTTCATCCCAAAGTTGATTTTTGAGTTTTAAGAACCAAATTTCATACTTCTAAGCTCCGATCTCACCACTTATATCTTAAATCATTATGACATGCCTAGCTATTAAAAAGGGGCTAGTGAATGAGGTAACTTGCGAGTGAAGCAAGGGAAAAATGAATGATCATTGAGGATCAAGCATGATTATGTGAGATGTGGAGGATGGTGGTGGAAGTGCTTGTTATGCCATGGGCCGAAAGGCTGTAATTGTTTATGAATTGGCTGGTTCTGGATTGAACCGTGAGCCGGAATAGCTGTATATGCTATGAATATTGGCTGGTTCTAGATTGAACCGTGAGCCGGAATAGCTGTATATGCTATGAATATTGGCTGGTTCTAGATTGAACCGTGAGCCGGAATAGCTGTGTATGCTATGAATATTGGCTGGTTATGGATTTAACCGTGAGCCGGAATGGCTGATATGGATGTTGATCCATGGATGAGAATTCATGCATGTTTATGCTGAATTATTGATAATTGTGATTTGCACTTCCACTATCTGAGATACGAGTTTCCCTGGGTAGTAGCAGTGGCTAGCCACCACGTGCTCCAGGTTGAGACTCGAAGCTCTTTTGACCCTATGTCATAAGTGTGGCCGGGCACTGTGAAAGACCCGGATGAGCTCGCCCCCGTAAATATTCACCAGTGAGGGTGATGGATATAGATCATGATTATGATATTGGAAAGGGAAGTATTAGTTAGACTGAAGTATCTTTAGTCAGATGCCCTTTATGGTTTAGTTTGTTTATAAGCTTTGATATTATTTGGAGGGAGTTCTAGGATTGCCTTCGGCTTTCCTCCATTATTATGTATTATATATGTGGAAGTTGTTACCATGTTGGGGACCTCTGGTTCTCACCCATGCGGATTTTGTGGTTTTCAGATGCAGGACATACGGTTTCCCGCTGAGGCACGCTGGAGACTTCTAGATTTGCGAAGATTCCTTGTTCTTGGGGTGATGTTTTGGTTTATATGTTTTGCTTAGATACTTTTATCTCCATTAAATAATACAAACTGTGATGACTCCTCTTATGGGAGAATTTTGGAGAATAGGATTTATGTATTTGTGTCCCTTTGGGTTTTCTTTGGGGTTTTCCTTATTATATCATATGTATATATTGTTATGCTCGGATCGGTTATCTTCGCAGCCGGATCTTGAGTCTTGATATTCCTGTTTTTGACACTCCTTTGTATATATATAATCACGCGTTGGTTATCCTTGTTCGTTACGTTATCGATCGGAGTGTTGCGCATTGAGTTGCGATTGGTTTTTGTTTACCCCTTTTTCTACAAAGGCTCCTAGTTATAATCAATTATTCATACTACTATACGTACTAAATTTTTATTTTAGAGGTCGTAATACCTTGCCATCTCTGAATTATGACTTAAGCATAAGACTCTGTATGGTAGGGTGTTACACCCCCCAAAACCGTGACCATAGACCCCTTTAGGTCACCCCTAAAACTGTGACCATAGACCCTTTTAGGTCACTCCCAAAAATCGTGACCATAGATACCTTTAGGTCACTCTCCAAAACCGTGACTATAGACCATTTTAGGTCACCCTTTTGAAAAATTGTGACCATAGACCTTTTTAGGTCAGCCTCCAAAACCGTGACCATAGACCATTTTAGGTCACCCTCCAAAACCGTGACCATAGACCCCTTTAGGTCACCTGTAAAATCGTGACTATAGAACTCTTTAGGACACCCCCCAAAACCGTGAGCATAGACCATTTTGGGTCACCTTTTTTGAAAAACCATGACCATAGACCCTTTTTTGTCATTGTAAAAAACCGTGACCATAGACCCTTTTAGGTCACCCTCAAAACCGTGACTATAGATTCTTTTAGGCCACCCCCCAAAATCGTAACCATAGACCCCTTTAGGTCACTCTCTAAAACCGTGACCATAGACCCTTTTAGGTCACCCTTTTGTGAAAAACCGTGACCATAGACCCTTTTTGGTCACTGTAAAAAAACGTGACCATAAACTCCTTTAGGTCACCCTCCAAAACTGTTACCATAGACTATTTTAGGCCACCCTTTTTTAAAAAATTGCAACCATAAATACTTTATGGTCATCCTTTTTTTAAAAATCATGATAATAGCTTTTTTTTTTTTGGTCACGCTAAAAAATCGTAATAATTTTTTACTGTAATAAAAAAAATCGTGGCCATAAACCCAAAATGTTATAGTGTAAAGACTGCAATGTTTGCTTCTCGTCTCTTCTCATCTAATCTCAAATGGTGGTTAGGATTTTAGAAAGAAAAAAGAAATAAATGTCACAAAATAAATATAGTCATTCATCTTTTTTTTTTTAATTATACTTAAAAAATCGTTTTAAAATAGAGATATTTTTGTTAACATAAAAAAATGATACTTTTAGTAGTTTAACTTTAATTTTACTACCATTAAGTTTTCTCCTTAATTAGGAGACAATCTTTTTTTCAAAACTTTTTGTTAAAAAATAATTATTGTTTATACGATATATTTGAACCTAATTTATATTTAAATACATATTCTTCCAAGGTGGAAATAATTTTGACATGCTCTGTCCATTATAATAAACACTTGTTTTATCAAATTGCTTGGCCTTATTTATCTGGTTTTCATCAATATCACTTAGCAGTATTAATACAAATTAAGTCCATATGTCACATAAACACTTGTTTAAAAAATTTGAATAAAAAATATATAAATTACTATATATATCTAACATATTTTTTTTTACACGAAAATCTCTTTTTTACTTGAAATAACATAATTTACAAAGACCTATTTTTTTTCTTTTTAATTTGCTTTATATTGAAATTCTGATGCGTACTATTTATAAAATTATTTGTATATTCTAAAACTTTAAATTGATAAAAAATATATATAAATAATTATATCTTTAATATTACAGTACCGAAATCAATAATCATAATTAATATAGTTATGCTGGAAAAAATATTAATAATTAATAAAATAAGTTATCCGAATGATCAATTTTTATATTTAAAAAATTATTTGTGTATTTGGTTTAAATTTTTGAAAAAATATTTAAATAATTATTTAAAAAATATATGAAGAAAAGGGATTCGAAATTCGATTTTTCAGATTCTTTTTACTTTTTAAAAATATCTTGAATCTTTTAAAAGAATCATAACATATCTACTTATTATAAAATTACTAAATTTTAATAATAAAAATATCTTATTTTTCTAATTATATTTGAAAGCTCCATCAAAGCTAGGTCTAATATATCTAAAGTTTTTTATAATAATATATATTGAACGGTTGACTAATTTTATCATGTTTTAAAATATTTTTGTTTTTAATAAGTTTGGAGAATATTTATGTCAATAAATTAATTATTCAAAATATTTTCTGGTTTACTCTTATTAATATCACTATATTTGGATGCTTTTAGAATGTAGAGATCATTATAACCATTTTATTTTCTGTATTATTATTATTATTTTTTTTTTACACATCATAACACGGATAGTCAGTTAGTCACACTGCAGTAGCTTGCAAATTGTATTTGTTCCATTTTTTTCTTTGTAATTTTATATATCGCATCATCACACGCACATCCACATGTTGCAACTACAATTTAATGCTTTGGCTGGGAATAACGTAACACACATTTTAATCGGCACAGATAATCACTGATTTCTCAGTGTGCAACTTGATTTACAAGTACATATATAATATAATATATTCTTCTATACATTATTATTGTAACAATTAGGCTTCCTCTGCTCTTATTAATTAATATTATTTCATGATGTAACCAAAAGAATTTAAAAAACAAAAAAAATACACCACATGTGCGATGATTCATGTGAAGACCTTGTTCAGAGATCTTTCCAGAGAGATGCGATACATGAAATTAATCTAACAGGATCATTATTCTTTTTTGTACATTGCGAGTTTAATATAGCTATATATGGTGTCCTTTATCTTTGTGATATTCTAAGAAATCACGTGTATCAATGGTACTTGTTGTTTTCAACTACTGCAAGTAGGTCTTTCTTCAAACCTATGCACAGATCAATGCATGGCCTTCCTGAGTTCTAAAGCCTCAAGGGACGATGTCACAACTCCATAGAAGATTATATATATGTTTTTTGTAAAACATTTAATACGTGATATAAAAGCATTTATGATCTTTTTTTTATTATTATTTTTGCTATTTACAATATTTAAAAATCTTGTTAAAATAGAAAAATATTGAGCAGGATCGGATCCAGAATTTCGGGGGGTATGAGTGGGGGACCAAATTTATAAACATGATAACTAAATACTTATAGAAAATCTTAAAAGTCATTTAAAAATGCAGCATGAAGTTAAATAATTATGTATTTTGCATTTTTTAATTATTTGAGCTTGATGTTCTATATTCAACGTAACTAACTCTTATATCCTTTCTCTCAATTCTTTTGTGAACAAGGTTACTAAAAGAGTAGTATAACTTTATTTATATTAACTTAATTCCATCATATTCAGGATTCTAATAAAATATTTTTGTTTTGGTTATTTGATGCAACTCATAAAGTGTAAAATATTTTTTCTTAGGCCCCTAATACTTTTACTAATAAACACCTAAATTGATCTAGAAAGATTTCGAGATCGAACACTTTTGTTTCCAACAAATTTTTACTATTTTAGAAATTCTTGATCAAGATGGGTTGGTCTCTTCATAAGGAAAATGTTTAATAAAATTTGTTGATTTTTGAACTATCTATTAATACCTGAAAATTTAACGTCATACTTTAACATTCTATCATTTTTGTAGAAATTATCCTGATACTTGAAGAATCAGTTATTATATAAATAAAAGAGAATGATGAATTACATTATTAAATTTGGTGATTAATTAGAGTTAATCACCAAAATGAAAATATTGAAGTAATTTTATATCTTACAAGTGAACCGGCGGTGAAATAAAGGAATTGTTTATTTAATATAATAATGACAGTGATCGATTATCAGTTTTTTTAATTGAATCCTGAATTTGTTATTGTTACATTTTCCAAACTAATTCAATAATATATATCATTTAATTAAAAGCAAAAATATATTAATATGTTGATATATAGTTATTGTCTTATTGGTGGGGTAGTATATATACTGAAAATCCGTAGGGGAAGCTAAGGATAAGAAACAAGGCAAAGAATGCACTTCAATGAAAGTGCAACAAAGTACAAGCCTTGTTGTGATTGCCAAATTTGATTAAGGACAAATGTATCGGAAACTCCACAGTGTTCTAAATCTTAGATAAGCAATAAATAAAGATCTACAAGCAAAATTAAATGTAGCCCATAATCTAGTACCATGACTTTATCATAGAGAAATATTTGCATGCATGTTTTTAAAAAATATCTAAAATAATCATATATTAGTATTTTTTTTATCTTTTATATAATTTTTTTTAAATGAATATGATAAATTTTATGATAAAAATAAATTGTTTATAAAATACACATTAAATGTACTCTTCTAAAGAAAAACTATTAAGTATTTCTTAGCAAGGAGGAGGCCGGCATGATAAAGGACAATCATACATGCGCTATGGCCTTTCAATCGATGTGGATTGTTACGTTTCAAACCACAGGTANTGTGACCAATTTAACGACTAATTTTTTGTATACACATGAAATTTTTATTGAACATATTATTAATTATTATCGATGAATAAGTTAGAAGCACTTTTTTTTTGTTCCACTATATGGTAGGGGCTTTTGTCCCTTTTGTTTTGAGGGTATGAACTCAAACTCCACAAGGTCCCATGAGTATTTCCATATATTGGGTACATAGCTTGTGACGTGCATGTGATGAGGCCATGAGCAAATAATTTGGTATCTTTCATTGTTGATTTATTTAATGGCACCTAGATTTGGTCAAACATATTGGGAGTGAGTTTGATTTCAAGTGGAGAGTAGTATAAAGTATCACACCCCTTGTCCCCCCACAATGCAATTGAATTAACAATAAAGAACCTTCTCTAATATCTGTTTTCAATATTATTTTATCTTCTATTAGTCGGCAACACTCTCACTTTTTATTTTTTTTAATTGTACATATTTTAGAACTTTAATTGCATCTTTTCTTAATTTATTACATTTCCTTGCATATATATATAATAAGTTTAGTTAATTTTATGAAATTTTCTAAAAAAAATATTCTTGATAGGGCATTGATATCCTAATTGATTTGAGTTGAAATCTTTTAAAACTTGCATGATTTATATATATATTGTGGAACATGGTTTTGAGCTAAGAATACATAAGCATGTGAGTTTTGAGCTTCATTATGTGGTTGCATCATATAACCACTATTTTCATTCTTGTGTGTGTTATTCTCTTTTTATGATTGCAATCTTGGATTTGTTTGATTCTTTATGTCCATTGTTTGATGTATATATGCATTTACATGATTGAGGCCATCTTTTCATTTAGCTCACTTACCCAAAAAGCTTACCTTTTTATCTTCCCTTGTTAACCAACTTTGAGCCTATGATTAATCCCCTCTTGTTCTTAATTTTAGCACATTATTAGCCTTAAAGCGGAAAATAATAAATGTCCTTTAATTTAGATCTTTGATTAGCTTAGGCTAGTGAGAGTGTGTATCATCTAAGTGTGGGGAAGTTTAGAAACTTTGGTTGAGGTAAAAGTGGATTTTTATACTTGTTGAAAATCTCGGGAATTGGGTACATACTCATGCAAGAATTGCTTAAACCATGTGCATTGACACTTTTTGTATATATTTTAGTTCAAAAAAAAAAAAGAAAGAAAAAGAGTAAAAAAAAGTAATAAAAAGGGGACAAAATGCCCCAAAGTAGAATAACAAGAACAATGCATATGAGATGTGAGGAATGGGTAACTAGGTTTGCTTTAAATTGTATAGGTTATTATGAAGGTTAGGTGAGAGCTTAGGCTAATCAAAGATGCAAATATTAAGCTCACTTGACCATATGTAACCTCACCTTTGCCCTAGCCCCATTACAACCATGGAAAGTCCTCATGATACTTGTATGTATACATCAAATGATTATTGATTGTTAGATGAGGAACAAATCTTAGAAAGCATGAGTAGAAGAGAATTGAGTGAACCAATCCTAAACACTTGAGCGATTAGAGTGTAAACACATCCGGTGAGGGGTTCGATTGCTCGAATTCTATGTTTCCACCTTCTATTATTGCTTATCTTGCAAGTTATTAACTCTTTCCAATAACTCAAGTCAACTATGGATTTGAATTGCTTTAGCCCTTATGTGTATATATGTATTCTTGGAAATTGATTTATTTTGACTAAATGGTTACATTCATATAGGTAGATTGCATATAGGTAGTTTCCTTTGAATAAATGTTAATTCCCCTTCTCATCTTCCTTTGGTATAGCACGGGGACATGCTATTGTTTAAGTGTGGGGATGTGACGAATCCAAATTTTATGATATTTATTTGCTCTATTTGGGTGGATTCCATTGACTTTTCTTGCACTTATCCGTTGAAATAGCATGCTTTTGTGAATTCTTTCTTAATTGTGCTTAATTGTGAAAAACATGATTTTCATGCTTAAATTGCCAACTTTAATTCACTTTTCTCCCATTCGATTCCTTGATATGTTTGTTTGAGTGATTCAATGTTTTGAAGGCAAGAATGGCTTGAGAAAGTGGAAGGAAAGCATACAAAGTGAAAGGAATGATTTGGAAAGCTGTTCATCCTGATCCCTCGATACTAAAATGATCATAACTTGAGCTACAGAGGTCCAAATGAGGCGGTTCCAGCGGAATTACAAAGCTAACGTCCGGGACTTCAAAATGATATGCAATTTGCTATAGTGGACATAAGTCTAAGTGTGCGTATGCACAGGTACTTGTGCGTACGCACAAGTCAAGATTTAGCACGTGTGCAGACGCACAGATGTGTGCGTCCGCACAGGTCCCTACA
>NC_029776.3:40804776-40842481 GCF_000817695.3 Arachis duranensis | reverse complement strand
AAACCGCTGGGGACGATTTCTGGGCCCCCAAAACCCTATCCAACTCATTTCTGAAGCTATTTCAAGCCAAATTGAAGAGGAATGAAAGGGGGAGCACTTAGATTTAGGTTTTTACATGTTTTTGCTTAGTTTTCTAGAGAGAGAAGCTCCCCCTTCTCTCTAGAGCCTAGGGTTTTTAGTTTAATTACTTTGTGGTTTCTTGTTTTAATTCTTGTTTTAATCTAGTTTCTTCTATCTTTTCTTGTTCTATTATCTTAATTTCATTACTTTATCTTGTCATTTTCTCTATTTTTGCCACTTTTATGTATTTGCACTCTTGTTACTTTAATTTACATTTAATGCAATTTTATGTTTCATGCCTCATTTATTGCTGATAAGCGGATAATTTATACGATTTTTGGCATTGTTTTTAGGTAGATTTTAGTATGATTTAGTCACTTTTTAGTATATTTTTATTACTTTTTGTGCAAAAATTATATTTCTGGACTTTACTATAAGTTTGTGTGTTTTTCTGTGATTTCAAGCATTTTCTGGCTGAAATTGAGGGACCTGAGCAAAAATCTAATTCAGAGGCTGAAAAAGGACTGCTGATGCTATTAGATTCTGACGTCCCTGCACTCGAAAGGGATTTTTTAGAGCTATAGAAGTCCAAATGGCGCGTTCTCAATTGCGTTGGGAAGTAGACATCCAGGGCTTTTCAGAAATATATAATAGTCCATACATAGCCAAAGTTTAGATGACGCAAATTGGCATTCAACGCCAGCTTTCTGCCCTATTCTGGCGTTAAACGCCAGAAACAAGTTGCAAGCTAGAGTCAAACGCCAGAAACAAGTTACAAACTGGCGTTTAACTCCAAATAAGGCCTCTACACGTGAAAGCTTCAATGCTCAGCCCAAGCACACACCAAGTGGGCCCCAGAAGTGGATTTCTGCACTATCTATCTTAGTTTACTCATTTTCTGTAAACCTAGGTTACTAGTTGAGTATAAAAACTACTTTTAGAGAATTATTTTGTACCTCATGACATTTTACATCTGAATTTGTATCTTTGACAGCATGAGTCTCTAAACCCCATGGTTGGGGGTGAGGAGCTCTGCTGTGTCTCGATGAATTAATGCCATTACTTCTGTTTTCTATTCAATCACGCTTGTTTCAATTCTAAGATATTCATTCGCACTTCAACATGATGAATGTGATGATCCATGACACTCATCACCATTCTCAACTTATGAACGTGTGCCTGACAACCACCTCAGTTCTACCTTAGATTGAGTGTGTATCTCTTAGGTTCCTGGCTCACGAGTTTGATTGCTTCTCCTGACAACAGAGTGTTCAAATCCGTGAAACCAGAGTCTTCGTGGTATAAGCTAGAATCAATTGGCGGCACTCTTGAGATCCGGAAAGTCTAAATCTTATTTGTGGTATTCCGAGTAGGATCTGGGAAGGGGTGACTGTGACGAGCTTTAAACGCACAAATGCTGGGCGCAGTAATAGTGTGCAAAAGGATCAATGGATTCTATTCCAGCACGAGTGAGAACCAACAGATGATTAGCCATGCGGGATACCGTAGAGGACCTTTTTCACTGAGAGGACGGATGGTAGCCATTGACAACGGTGATCCACCAATATACAGCTTGCGATGGAAGGAACCTTGCATGCGTGAAGAAGATAACAGTAGCAAGCAGAGATTTAGAAGACAGAGCATCTCCAAAACCTCAACCTGTTCCTCATTACTGAATCACAAGTACTTTTTATTCCATGTTATTTACTCTCCATAAACAAAATCATTTTTATCATTAATCTCCTGACTAAGAGTTACAAGATAACCATAGCTTGCTTCAAGCCGACAATCTCCGTGGAATCGACCCTTACTCACGTAAGGTATTACTTGGACGACCCAGTGCACTTGCTGGTTAGTTGTGTGAAGTTGTGAACAAGAGTTGAGATTACAATTGTGCGTACCAAGTTGTTGGCGCCATTGAGATCACAATTTCGTGCACCAAGTTTTTGGCGCCATTGCTGGGGATTGTTCGAGTTTGAACAACTGACGGTTTATTTTGTTACTTAGATTAGGAAAAATTTGTCTTTTTGGTTTAGAGTCTTTTACTTTCTTCTCAAAAAAAAATTTCTTCAAAAATATTATTTTTCTTCATTAATTTTTAATTTTTCTATGAGTCTAGCTTCATATTTTAAGTTTAGTGTCAATTGCATGTTTATAATTTCCTTCATAATTTTCGAATTGCATGGTCTTATTTTTCTTTATATTTTCGAATTTGTGTTCATTGTTCTTTCCTGATCTTTAAGTTGTTCTTGTTTATTTTTCTTGTTTGATCTTTAGTTTTTCTTGTTTTGTGTCTTTCCTTGTTTTTCTTGTGATTTTCGAAAAAGTTCAAATAGATTTTTCAAGAAAATACCTTTTCTTTCATAACTCAGTTGGTTAGAGCGTTGGCTTATGTTTTTGGTATCTTCTTTTCAAAAATAATTTTTCTTTGATTAAATCTTGTGTCAAATTTTAAGTTTGGTATTCTCTTGTTAGTTTTTCTTTAGTTTTTAAAAATTTTATTTTGGTTTTCTAAAAATTTTAAGTTTGGTGTTCTTTCTTTATGTTCTTGAATTCTTTGAGTCTTTGAATTTTGTTCTTCGTGTTCTTGTGAATCTTCAAAGTATTATTGAGTCTTGTATGTGTTTTAATCTTAAAACTTTTAAGTTTGGTGTCCCTTGGTGTTTCCCTCCAAAAATTTTCGAAAAACAAGGGTGCCAGATCTAAAAATTTTAAATCTTGTATCTTTTGTGTGTTTTTCTCTTTCATCATAAAATTCAAAAATAAAAAATATCTTCCCTAATTAATTTTAAGCAAAAATTAGAAATTTTTAATCAAAATTTTAGATTTCAATTTTAAAATTTTATCTTATCATATCTTAGTTGTCAAGTTTTCAAAAATCATATCTTTTTCAAATCTCTTCTCTTATTTATTTTCTTACAAGTATCTTCAATTTTAAGACATATCTTTTTCAAATCTCCTTAATTAATTGAGTATTTTAGTTTCCAATTTTCTTTTAGTTTTTTTTCTAATTTTTGAACTTACATTTAATTTTTCATTTATTCTATTTTATTTTTCTTTTAATTTCGGTATTTAAAAGAAATTCTAAATAAATAAATAATATTTTTATCTCCAATCTACATTGTCTCCCTTTTTCCATCATGGACCTAAGTGAAAATGAACAGTCCAGAAGGACTCTGGAGTCATATGCTAACCCCACTACTACTTCATATAGGAGTAGTATCTGTATACTCTCCATCGGAGTCAGTAGTTTTGAGTTGAATCCTCAGCTCATTATCATGGTGCAGCAAAATTGCCAGTATTCCGGTCGTCCACAAGAAGAACCTACTGAGTTTCTGGCACAGTTCTTGCAAATTGCTGACACAGTACATGATAAGAAAGTAGATTAGAATGTCTACAGATTATTACTGTTTCTATTTGCTGTAAAAGACCAAGCTAAGAGGTGGTTAAATAACCAACCTAAGGCTAGCATAAGAACATGGAAACAGTTGTCAAACAAATTCCTGAATCAATATTTCCCTCCTAAGAGGATGACACAGCTAAGGCTGGACATCCAAGACTTTAAACAAGAGGATTGGTGGACAAAATTGTGATTCGTACTCTTTGTACTTGTATGAAATTTAATTCGAGATAATAGCTCTTTACTATGTGTGGTCACAACTCCGTTCAACTAACCAGCAAGTGTACTGGGTCGTCCAAGTAATAAACCTTACGTGAGTAAGGGTCGATTTCACAGAGATTGTTGGTATGAAGCAAGCTATGGTCATCTTGTAAATCTCAGTCAGGCGGATTTAAATAAATTATGGAATTTGGAAAATCAAATAATAGTAAATAAACATAAAATAAAGATAAAATTACTCATGTATTTCCATGATGGGAATTTCAGATAGGTGTATGGAGATGCTGTGCTCCTCCTGAATCTCTGCTTTCCTACTGCTTTTATCCAATTTTATCACTCCTGAATCTCACTTGTTCCTTTGAAGTTCAGAATGATGGGCTTCTCTAGGAACTTAGAATTTCGGATGGTGTTATTGATTCTCCTAGTTAAGTATGTTGATTCTTGAACACAGCTACTTATGAGTCTTGGCCGTGGCCCTAAGCACTTTGTTTTCCAGTATTACCACCGGATACATAAATGCCACAGACACATGACTGGGTGAATCTTTTCAGATTGTGATTCAGCTTTGCTAGAGTCCCCAGTTAGAGGTGTCCAGGGCTCTTAAGCACACTTTTTTGCTTTGGATCACGACTTTAACCACTCGGTCTCAAGCTTTTCACTTGGGCCTTCATGACATAAGCACATGGTTAGGGACAGCTTGGTTTAGCCGCTTAGGCCTGGATTTTATTTCCTTGGGCCCCCCTATCCATTGATGCTCAAAGCCTTGGATCCTTTTTACCCTTGCCTTTTGGTTTTAAGGGCTATTGGCTTTTTCTGCTTGCTATTTCTTTTTCTTTCTATTTTTTTCGCCATATTTTTTTTCTCGCAAGATTTTGTTTTTCACTGCTTTTTCTTGCTTCAAGAATCAATTTCATGATTTTTCAGATTATCAATAACATTTCTCTTTGTTCATCATTCTTTCAAGAGCCAATAGTTTTAACATTCATAAACAACAATATCAAAAATATGCACTGTTCAAACATTCATTTAGAAAGTAAAAAGTATTGTCACCACATCAATATAATTAAACTAAATTCAAGGATAAATTCGGAATTCATGTACTTCTTTGTTCTTTTGAATTAAAAACATTTTTCATTTAAGAAAGGTGAAATAATGCCAAAAAGTGTACAAATTATCCGCTCATCAGGTATTCTGAGTAGGATTCCAGGAATCCGAAAAGTCTAACCTTGTCTGTGGTATTCCGAGTAGGATTCCGGAATTGAATGACTGTGACAAGCTTCAAACTCTTGAAGGCTGGGCGTTAGTGACAGACGCAAAAGAATCAAGGGATTCTACCCTTAATTGTTCCATATTGTAGCTCAAATCTTCTAGGGAAGTGTTGAGTTGTTCCTAATTGTTGTTGGGAGGAAAGTGCATCCCTTGAGGCATCTCAGGGATTTCTTGATGATGAGCTTCCTCATGCATCTCTTGAGATCCGTGGAGGGTCTCTCTTACTTGCTCCATCCTCTTCTTGGTGATGGGCTTATCCTCTTCAATGAGGATGTCTCCTTCTATGATAACTCCAGCTGAGTAACATAGATGGCAAATAAGATGAGGAAAGGCTAGCCTTGCCATGGTGGAGGACTTTTCGGCTATTTTGTAGAATTCATAGGAGATGACTTCATGAACTTTTACTTCCTCTCCAATCATGATGCTATGAATCATGATGGCCCGATCCACAGTAACTTCAGATCGGTTGCTAGTGGGGATGATGAAGCGTTGAATGAACTCTAACCACCCTCTAGCCACAGGCTTGAGGTCCAGTCTTCTTAGTTGAACCGGCTTGCCTTTGGAGTCTCTTTTCCATTGAGCTCCTTCCACACATATGTCCATAAGGTCTTGGTCCAACCTTTGATTAAAGTTGGCCCTTCTAGTGTAGGGGTGTTCATCTCCTTGCATCATGGGCAAGTGAAACGCTAACCTCACATTTTCCGGACTAAAATCTAAGTATTTCCCCCGAACCATTGTGAGATAATTCTTTGGACTCAGATTCACACTTTGATCATGGTTCCTAGTGATCCATGCATTGGCATAGAACTCTTGAACCATTAAGATTCCGACTTGTTGCATGGGGTTGGTTAGAACTTCCCAACCTCTTCTTCGGATTTCATGTCGGATCTCCGGATACTCAGTTTTCTTGAGTTTGAAAGGGACCTCAGGGATCACCTTCTTCTTTGCCACAACATCATAGAAGTGGTCTTGATGGCTTTTGGAGATGAATCTTTCCATCTCCCATGACTCGGAGGTGGAAGCTTTTGTTTTCCCTTTTCCTTTTCTAGAGGATTCTCCCGCCTTAGGTGCCATTGATGGTAATGGAAAAACAAAATGATTATGCTTTGACCACACCAAACTTAAAATATTGCTCGCCCTCGAGCAAGAGAAGAAAGAAGAGAAGAAGAAGAAGAAGAAAATATGGAGGAGAGTGAGGGAAGGTGTTTCGGTCAAGGTGTAGAAGAGGGGGTTTGTGTTGTGTGAAAATGAAGTAAAATGGAAGGGTATATATAGGGAGGGGAGTGGGCGTAGTTTCGGTCATTTAGGGTGAGTTTGGGTGGGAAGGATTTTTTGAATTTTGAAGGTGGGTGGGGTTTATGGGGAAGAGTGGATGGATGTGAGTGGTGAAGGGGGTAATTGGGAAGAGAGTTTTGAGGTGATTGGTGAATGGTTTTTTGGGGAAGTGTGTTTATTGGAAAGAGAGAATGAATGTTGAGAAGAGGGGAGAATATGTTAGGTGGGGATCCTGTGGGGTCCACAGATCCTGAGATGATCCTGTGGGGTCCACAGATCCTGAGGTGTCAAGGATTTACATCCCTGCACCAATTAGGCATGTAAAATGCCTTTGCACACCATTCTGGCGTTTAAACGCCGAAGTGGTGCACACTCTGGGCGTTCAATGCCCATGTGTAGCATGTTTCTGGCGTTGAACGCCAGTTCCATGCTTGTTACTGGCATTCAGTGCCAGCTTTCCTCAAGGCACATTCCTGGCGTTCAAACGCCAGGATGTTGCTTGTTTCTGGCGTTCAGCGCCAGAAACATGCTCTGTTCTGGCGTTGAACGCCAGCCAGATGCACCTTACTGGCGTTTAAACGCCAGTAAGTCCTTCCTCCAGGGTGTGTTTTTTCTTCTGCTATTTTTTATTCTGTTTTTAATTTTAGTATTTTTTTCGTGACTCCACATGATCATGAACCTAAGAAAACACAAAATAACAATAAAATTAAAATTAGATATATAAAAATTGGGTTGCCTCCCAACAAGCGCTTCTTTAGTGTCATTAGCTTGACAGTGGGCTTTCATGGAGCCTCACAGATATTCAGAGCATAATGAGGGCCTCCCAACACCAAACTTAGAGTTTGACTGTGGGGGCTCTTTTTGACTCTGTACTGAGAGAAGCTTTTCATGCTTCCTCTCCATGGTTGCAGAGGAAGGTCCTTGAGCTTTAAACACTAGGTAGTCTCCATTCAATTGAAGGACTAATTCTCCTCTGCTAACATCAATCACAGCTTTTACTGTGGCTAGGAAGGGTCTTCCAAGGATGATGCGTTCATCTTCTTCCTTCCTAGTGTCTAAGATTATGAAATCAGCAGGGATGTAAAGGCCTTCAACCTTTACTAACACGTCCTCTACTAATCCATAAGCTTGTCTTACTGACTTGTCTGCCAATTGAAGTTAGAATAAGGCAGGCTGTACCTCAATGATCCCCAGTTTCTCCATTACAGAGAGTGGCATAAGATTTATGCCTGACCCCAGGTCACACAGAGCCTTGTTAAAGGTCATGGTGCCTATGGTACAGGGTATTAAGAATTTACCAAGATCTTGTGTCTTTTGAGGTAGAGTTTCCTGAATCCATGTGTCTAGTTCACTAATGAGCAAGGGGGATTCACCTTGCCAAGTCTCATTACCAAACAACTTGGCATTCAGCTTCATGATAGCTCCTAGATATTGAGCAACTTGCTCTCCAGTTACATCTTCATCCTCTTCTGAGGAGGAATAGTTTTCAGAGCTCATGAATGGCAGAAGAAGATTTAGTAGAATCTCTATGGTCTCTATATGAGCCTCAGATTCCTTTAGGTCCTCAATGGGGAACTCCTTCTTGTTTGAGAGACGTCCCAGGAGGTCTTTCTCACTAGGATTTACGTCTTTCTCCTCCCTTGTGCATTCGGCCATATTGATTACTTTAATGGCCTTGCAATCTCCTTTTGGATTCTCTTCTGTATTGCTTGGGAGAATACTGGGAGGAGTTTCAATGACTTTCTTACTCAACCGGCCCACTTGTGCCTCCAGATTTCTAATGGAGGACCTTGTTTCACTCATGAAACTTAAAGTGGCTTTTGACAGATCAGAGACTAAGTTTGCTAAATTAGAGGGGCTCTGTTTAGAATTTTCTGTCTGTTGCTGAGAAGGTGATGGAAAAGGCTTGTTATTACTGAGCCTATTTCTTCCACCATTGTTAAAGCCTTGTTGAGGCATTTGTTGATCCTTCCATGAGAAATTTGGATGATTTCTCCATGATGAGTTATAGATGTTTCCATAAGGTTCACCCATGTAATTAACCTCTGCCATTGATGGGTTCTCATGATCATAAGCTTCTTCAGAAGCTGCCTCTTTAGTACTGTTGGATGCATTTTGTCATCCATTCAGACTTTGAGAGATCATGTTGACTTGCTGAGTCAACACTTTGTTCTGAGCCAATATGGCATTCAGAGTATCAATTTCAAGAACTCCCTTCCTCTGAGGCGTCCCACTATTCACAAAATTCCTCTCGGAAGTGTACATGAATTGGTTATTTGCAACCATGTCAATAAGTTTTTGAGCCTCTTTAGGCGTTTTCTTTAGGTGAATAGATCCACCTGCAGAATGGTCCAATGACATCTTGGAAAATTCAGATAGACCATAATAGAATATATCTAATATGGTCCATTCTGAAAACATGTCAGAAGGACACTTTTTGGTCATTTGCTTGTATCTTTCCCAAGCTTCATAGAGGGATTCACCATCTTTTTGCTTGAAGGTCTGAACATCCCACTCTAAGCTTGCTCAGCTTTTGAGGAGGAAAGAATTTATCCAAGAAGGCCGTGACCAGCTTATCCCAGGAGTCCAGGCTATCTTTAGGTTGTGAGTCCAACCATGTTCTAGCTCTGTCTCTTACAGCAAAAGGGAAAAGCATGAGCCTGTAGACTTCAGGATCTACTCCATTTGTCTTAACAGTCTCACAAATCTGCAAGAACTCAGTTAAAAACTGGTAAGGATCTTCAGATGGAAGTCCATAAAACTTGCAGTTCTGTTGCATTAAAGCAACTAGTTGAGGCTTAAGCTCAAAATTGTTGGCTCCAATGGCAGGAATGGAGATGCTTCTTCCGTCAAATTTGGACGTTGGTTTTGTGAAGTCACCAAGCATTCTCCTTGCATTATTGTTGTTGGGTTCGGCTGCCATCTCCTTCTCTTGTTCAAAATTTTCAGAAAGATTGCCTCTGGATTGTTGTAGTTTAGCTTCTCTTAGTTTCCTCTTTAGAGTCCTTTCAGGTTCTGGATCAGCTTCAACAAGAGTGTCTTTTTCCTTGTTCCTGCTCATATAGGGAAGAAGAGAACAAGAAAAGAAAGAGGAATCCTCTATGTCAAAGTATAAATATTCCTTTATGTTAGTAGAAGAAAAAAAAAGGCAGAGTAGTGAAGAAGAATGGGTAAGGATAGAGGTGGTGATCTGAGATGAAGAGAGGTGAAGAGAAGTGTTAGTAAATAAATAAATAGAAGAAGGAGAGATAGAGAATTTCAAAAATAATTTTGAAAAAGTGGTTAGTGATTTTCGAAAATTAAAGATAAGATATAATTAAAATTAGAATTTAAAACAATTAAAAAGAATTTTTGAAAAAGAGAGATGTATTTTCGAAAATTACAAAAAAATGAAAAAGATGTGATTTTTGAAAAAGATTTTGAAAAGATAAGATTTTTAAAATTGAAAATTTGACTTGACTTATAAGAAACAACTAATTTTTAAAAATTTTTGACCAAGTCAACCCAAAATTTCGAAAATTTGGAGGGAAATAAGGAAAAGATATTTTTTTGATTTTTAAATTTATAATGAGGAGAGAGAAAAATTAAAAATGTCATTTTTGTGTTTTTCTCTTTTCTTTATGGATCAAAACAAAGAATGCATGCAAGAACACTATGAATGTCAAGATGAACACCAAGAACACTATGAAGATCATGATGAACATCAAGAACATAATTTTGAAAGATTTTTGATGCAAAGAAAACATGCAAGACACCAAAATTAGAAATCTTTAATGCATGGACTCTAACAAACCAAAAAATGCATATGAAAAATAACAAACAACACAAAACAAGAAAACATCAAGATCAAACAAGAAGACTTGTCAAGAACAACTTGAAGATCATGAAGAACACCATGAATGCATGAATTTTCGAAAAATGCAAGAAATTTTTTTTAAAGCATGCAATTAACACCAAACTTAAAAGTTGACTCAAGACTTGAACAAGAAACACAAAATATTTTTTATTTTTATGATTTTATGATTTTTTTGTATTTTTATTATTTTTTTCGAAAATTATATTTTAAGAAAACGACAACAAACAACAACAAAGCCTTGTCCCACTAAGTGGGGTCGGCTACATGAATCAAACGATGCCATTGTGTTCTATCATGTATCATGTCTACAGAGAGACCGTTTACATGTAGATCTCGTTTGACCACCTCATGGATGGTCTTCTTAGGTCTTCCTCTGCCTTTCGCCCTTTGTCCATCTTCCATCTCATCCACCCTCCTGACTGGGTGTTCTGTCGGTCTTCTTCTCACATGTCCAAACCACTTGAGATGCGATTCTGCCATCTTTTTTTACAATGGGTGCTACTCCAACTCTCTCCCTTAGTTTATATCTTCGTTCCTTATTTTATCCAATCGCATATGACCACTCATCCATCTCAACATCTTCATCTCTGCGACACTCAACTTATGTTCGTGCTTCCCTTTGGCCACCCAATACTCCGTATCATAAAGATTTAGCCGCCCAACACTCCGTACCATACAACATAGCCGGTCTTATAGCGGTGCGATAGAATTTACCTTTAAGTTTTAAAGGCACTTTTTTGTCGCATATAAAACCAGATGCACTCCGCCATTTTAACCAACCTGCTTGGATCCTATGATTTACATCCTGTTCAATTTCTCCATTATCCTGTATGATGCACCCAAGATACTTAAAACTTTTAACTTTTCGTAGGATGTTTTCTCCAATCTTCACCTCTATATTGGGGTTTTCCCTTCTCAGACTAAACTTACATTCCATATATTCCGTCTTGCTACGGCTTATGCGTAGACCATACACTTCTAAAGCTTCTCTCCATAACTCCAACTTCTTATTTAGGTCTTCTCTTGACTCTCCCATAAGGACGATATCATCGGCAAAAAGCATGCACCATGGCACAGGCTCTTGGATGTGCTTTGTGAGTACTTCCAAGACTAACGTGAAAAGGTATGGACTTAAGGATGATCCCTGGTGTAATCCTATACCAATAGGAAATTCCTCTGTCGCACCACCTTGAGTCTTCACACTAGTTGTGGCCCCGTCATGCATGTCTTTAATTGCCCGAATATATGCGATCCTTACTCTCCTCTTTTCTAAAACCTTCCATAAGACCTCCCTTGGTACCCTATCATACGCTTTTTCCAAATCAATAAACACCATATGTAGATCCCTTTTATTACTACAATACCTCTCCATCATCCTTCTTAATAGGTATATCGTTTCAGTAGTAGATCTTCTTAGCATAAATCCAAATTGGTTTTCTGTTACTTGTGTCTCTTTTCTCAACCTCCGTTCTATCACCCTTTCCCATAACTTCATAGTATGACTCATAAGCTTAATCCCTCTATAGTTTTCGCAACTTTGTATATCCCCCTTATTCTTGTAGATAGGTACCAAGGTGCTCTTTCTCCACTCATTAGGCATCTTCTTTGACCCTAAAATCTCATTAAAAAGCTTGGTTAACCAGTTGATGTCTTTTTCTCCAAGACCCTTCCAAACCTCAATCGGGATATTATCAGGTCCTACTGCCCTCCCATTTTTCATCTGCTTTAGAGCTTCTTTTACCTCGAAGTCTCGAATCCTTCGATAGTAGTCAAAGTTTTGATCTTTTTCCCTTGTACATAATCGACCAAGGCTCGGAAGAGTCTTCTGTCCCTCATTAAATAACTCGTAGAAGTAGCTCTTCCACCTTTCATTAATCTTCTCCTCTTGAGCCAACACCTCTCCATCCTTATCCTTTATGCACTTAACCTGATCCAAATCTCTCGTTCTTCTTTCCCGGCTCTTTGCAATTCTATATATACCTTTTTCTCCTTCTTTCGTGCCCAAAGACTGGTAGAGACCCTCATATGCTCTTGTTCTTGCTTCACTTACAGCCACTTTTGTCTCTTTCTTAGCCATCTTATATTTTTCCCAGTTATCTGCATTGCGGCATAAATACCACTCTTTAAAGCATTCCCTTTTTATCTTTATCTTTTCTTGTATACTCGCATTCCACCACTAGGACTCCTTGTCTCTTGGTCCTATTCCTTTAGATTCACCAAAACTTTCTTTTGCTGTTCTTCTAATAACTTCTGCCATCTCCCTCCACATCTCTTCCGCGCTTCCATTCCCATCCCACTTTGCCTCTTCTCCTACCCGTCTTAGGAAGCTTTTTTGTTCCTCACCTTTCATCCGCCACCACCTCATCCTTGGGTTCTTCGTAATCTGCCACCACCTCGTCCTTGGGTTCTTCGTATGATGTCTTTTTCTCAACTTTTGCTCAACGTGAAAATCCATGACGAGCACCTTATGTTGTGTTGTCAAACTCTCTCCTGAAATAATTTTACAGTTAATACAAAATTTCTGGTCGACTCTCCTCAACAAGAAGAAGTCGATTTGAGAGCTTGTCATGCCACTCTTATAGGTTATAAGATGTTCGTCTCTCTTTTTAAAACATGTATTTGCGATGAGAAGATCAAAGGTTGAGGAAAGTCCAAAATAGTTTTACCCTCGGCATTGATCACCCCGAAACCATGGCCTCCATGAATACTCCCATATCCAGTCACTTCTCTCCCAACATGGCCATTTAAATCTCCTCCTAAGAAAATCTTGTCTCCCAAAGGTATGCCTTGAACCAAACTCTCTAGATCCTCCCAAAACATAATCTTGTATTGTTCGTCTGAACCCACTTGCGGTGCATAGGCGCTAATCACATGGAAAGAACCTCCCTCCACCACAAGTTTGATAGAGATGATCCGATCTCCCACCCTCTTAACATCCACTACGTCCTTCTTCCACTGCTTATCCACAATTATTCCAACATCATTCCTATTATTCACCTTTCCTGTATACCAAAGTTTGAAACCAGAAGAATCCAACTCCCTAGCCTTTGCACCAACCCATTTCGTTTCTTGTAGGCACATAATGTTAATCTTCCTCCTTGTCATGGTGTCTACCACCTCCATGGACTTTCCTGTTAGAGTGCCTATGTTCCATGCCCCAAATCTCAACCTTCTGTCGTTTCGACCTTTACCTTTTTGAAAAATTTTTGAAAGATTTTTGAAAACTTTTTTGAAAAGAAAATAAAAAGAAAATTACCTAATCTGAGCAACAAGATGAACCGTCAGTTGTCCATACTCGAACAATCCCCGGCAACGGCGCCAAAAACTTGGTGGATGAAATTGTGATTCGTACTCTTTGTACTTGTATGAAATTTAATTCGAGATAATAGCTCTTTACTATGTGTGGTCACAACTCCGTTCAACTAACCAGCAAGTGTACTGGGTCGTCCAAGTAATAAACCTTACGTGAGTAAGGGTCGATTCCAGAGATTGTTGGTATGAAGCAAGCTATGGTCATCTTGTAAATCTCAGTCAGGCGGATTTAAATAAATTATGGAATTTGGAAAATCAAATAATAGTAAATAAACATAAAATAAAGATAAAATTACTCATGTATTTCCATGATGGGAATTTCAGATAGGTGTATGGAGATGCTGTGCTCCTCCTGAATCTCTGCTTTCCTACTGCTTTTATCCAATTTTATCACTCCCTTTTATGGCAAGCTGTATGTAGGGCATCACCGTTGTCAATGGCTACATCCCATCCTTTCAGTGAAAAAGGTCCAAATGCTCTGTCACAGCACGGCTAATCATCTGTCGGTTCTCAATTAGGTTGGAGTAGAATCCCTTGATTCTTTTGCGTCTGTCACTAACACCCAGCCTTCAGGAGTTTGAAGCTCGTCACAGTCATTCAATTCCGGAATCTTACTCGGAATACCACAGACAAGGTTAGACCTTCCGGATTCCCATGAATTCCGCCATCAATTCTAGCTTATACCACGAAGATTCTGATTAAGGAATCCAAGAGATATGCGCCCGGTCTAGGGTAGAACGGAAGTGGTTGTCAATCACGCGCGTTCATAGGTGAGAATGATGATGAGTGTCACGGATCATCACATTCATCAAGTTGAAGTGCAACGAATATCTTATAATAGGAATAATTCGAATTGGATAGAAAATAATAGTAATTGCATTGAAGCTTGAGGATAGAAAATAATAGTAATTGCGTTGAAACTTGAGGTACAGCAGAGCTCCACACCCTTAATCTATGGTGTGTAGAAACTCCACCTTTGAAAATACATAAGTAATAGTGGTCCAGGCATGGCCGAATGGCCAGTGCCCATAAATGTGATCAATAGTCTCCTAATATGAATAATAGAATAAAACTGAGACCAAAGATGTCTAATACAATAGTAATTTATCCTATTTATATCAGACTAGCTACTAGGGTTTACATGAGTAAGTAATTGATGCATAAATCCACTTCCGGGGCCCACTTGGTGTGTGTTTGGGCTGAGCTTGATCTATCCACAAGCTGAGGCTTCTTTTGGAGTTGAACGCCAAATTGTAACGTGTTTTGGGCGTTCAACTCCGGGTCGTGACGTGTTTCTGGCGTTTTACTCCAGACAACAACATGGAACTGGCGTTGAGCGCCAGTTTACGTCGTCAATTACCAAATAAAGTATAAACTATTATATATTTCTGGAAAGCTCTGGATGTCTCCCTTCCAACGCCGTTGAGAGCGCGCCATTTGGAGTTCTGTAGCTCCAGAAAATCCATTTCGAGTGAAGGGAGGTCAGATTCCAACAGCATCAGCAGTCCTTTGTCAGCCTCCTATCAGAGTTTTGCTCAAGTCCCTCAATTTCAGCCAGAAATTACCTGAAATCACAGAAAAACACACAAACTCATAGTAAAGTCCAGAAATGTGAATTTAACATAAAAACTAATGAAAACATCCCTAAAAGTAGCTTGAACTTACTAAAAACTACCTAAAAACAATGCCAAAAAGCGTATAAATTATCCGCTCATCAAGGATAATGAATCCCTTTACAACGCTTGGGAGAGGTACAGAGAGATGCTAAGGAAATGCCCCTCTGAAATGTTTTCAGAGTGGGTGCAATTAGATATCTTCTATTACGGGCTTACAGAAAAAGCTCAGATATCTCTAGATCACAGCTGGTGGATCTATACACATGAGAAAAATAATTGAAGAGGCTCAAGAGCTCATTGATACAGTTGCTAGAAATCAGCATATGTACTTAAGTAGTGAGTCCTCCATGAAAGAAGAGGCTAAAGCAGTATCCACTGAACTTAGTCCTCCAGAACAAGTTGCTGAACTTAATCAGCAATTATTTTTTCTAGCAACACGGTTAGCAGAAGCTAAAGAGATGCTACAAGACACTCAAAATGCTAAGAAGAATATGGAAGCACAATTGGATCAGACAAGACAGCAATTATCTAAACAAATAATAGAAGAGTGCCAAGCTATTCATTTTCAGGAGTGGAAAAATATTAAATGCCTCAACTCAAAGCAGCAGAAAGCCAAGAAAAGAACAACTAGCAGAGGATGAGCAAACGGCTACCCAAAATCCCTCTGAGGACAGTAAGAGCCCAAAGAGGAATGCTTCTGGCGTTCAAACACCAGGAAAGGGTGAAAAACTGGTGCTAAACGCCCAGTGGATGCCTAGTTCTGGCGTTCAAACGCTAGAAAAAGGGGAAATTGGCGTTAAACGCCCAAACCATGTTCAGTTCTGGCGTTCAAACGCCAGAAAAGGGTGAGAATCTGGCGTTAAACGCCAACCCAGCTCCCAATCCTGGCGTTCAAATGCCAATGAGGGATCAGACACCTGCAAGTGCTGATAGTAACTCCTCTAAGAAGGCTTCTCCAACCACCTCTGTAGGAAATAAACCTGCAGCAACTAAGGTTGAAGAATACAAAGCCAAGATGCCTTATCCTCATAGACACCGCCAAGTGGAACAGGATAAACAATTTGCGCGCTTTGCAGACTATCTCAAGACTTTTGAAATCAAGATTCCGTTTGCAGAGGTACTTGAGCAAATACCCTCTTATGCTAAGTTCACGAAAGAGATCTTAAGTCATAAGAATGATTGGAGAGAAACTGAAAAAGTTGTTATCACTGAAGAATGCAGTGCAGTCATTCTAAAAAGCTTACTAGAGAAGCTTAAGGATCCCGGAAGCTTTACGATACCGTGCACATTAGAGGGTACTTGTACCAAGACAGCTCTATGCGATCTTGGGGCAAGTATCAACCTAATCCCTGCATCCACTATTAGAAAGCTTAGCTTGACTGAAGAGGTCAAACCAACCCGGATCTGTCTTCAACTTGCTGATGGCTCAATTAAATATCCGTCAGGCGTAATTGAGGACATGATTGTTAAGGTTGGGCCATTTGCCTTTCCCACTGACTTTGTAGTGCTGTAAATGGAGGAGCACAAGAGTGCAACTCTCATTCTAGAAAGACATTTCCTAGCAACTGGACGAACTCTCATTGACGTTCAAAAAGGGGAATTAACCTTAAGAGTCAATGAGGATGAGTTTAAGTTGAATGTTGTCAAAGCTATACAGCATCCAGACACATCAAGCGATTGCATGAGTGTTGATATTATTGACTCCCTCATGGAGGAGGTCAATATGGCTGAGAGTCTCGAATCAGAGCTAGAGGACATCTTTAAAGATGTTCAGCCTGATATGGAGGAACCAGAGGAAATAAAAGAACCACTGAAAACTCTTCGGGAAGAGGAAAAACCTCCTAAACCCGAGCTCAAACCACTACCACCATCCCTGAAATATGCATTTCTGGGAGAAGGTGACACTTTTCCTGTAATCATAAGCTCTACTTTAGAGCCACAGGAAGAGAAAGCACTAATTCAGGTGCTAAGGACACACAAGACAGCTCTTGGGTGGTCCATAAGTGATCTTAAAGGCATTAGCCCAGCCAGATGTAGGCACAAGATCCTCTTGGAGGATAATGCTAAGCCAGTAGTTCAACCACAAAGGCGGCTAAATCCAGCCATGAAGGAGGTGGTGCAGAAAGAGGTCACTAAATTACTGGAGGCTGGGATTATTTATCCCATTTCTGATAGCCCCTGGGTGAGCTCTGTCCAAGTTGTACTCAAAAAATGGAGGCGTGACAGTGGTTCATAATAAAAAGAATGAACTGGTTCTTACAAGAACAGTTACAGGATGGCGTATGTGTATTGACTACAGAAGGCTCAATACAGCCACCAGAAAGGATCATTTTCCTTTACCATTCATAAACCAGATGCTAGAAAGACTAGCAGGTCATGACTATTACTGCTTTTTGGATGGCTATTCAGGCTATAACCAAATTGCAGTAGATCCTCAGGATCAAGAAAAAACAGCATTCACATGTCCATCTGGAGTATTTGCCTACAGAAGGATGCCTTTTGGTCTGTGCAATGCACCAGCAACCTATCAGAGGTGCATGCTCTCCATCTTCTCTGATATGGTAGAGAAATTTCTGGAAGTCTTCATGGATGACTTCTCAGTATTTGGAGACTCATTCAGCTCCTATCTTGACCATCTAGCACTTGTTCTAAAAAGGTGCCAAGAGACTAACTTGGTTTTAAACTGGGAGAAATGTCACTTCATGGTAACTGAAGGAATTGTCCTTGGGCACAAAATTTTGAACAAGGGAATAGAGGTGGATCAAGCTAAGGTAGAGGTAGTTGAAAAATTACCACCACCTACCAATGTTAAATCAATCAGAAGCTTTCTGGGGCATGCAGGATTCTATAGGAGGTTTATAAAGAATTTTTCAAAAATTGCAAAACCTCTAAGTAATCTGCTAGCTGCTGAGACAGCATTTGTCTTTGACACAGAGTGTCTGCAAGTGTTTGAGACTCTGAAAGTTAAGCTGGTCACAGCACCAGTCATTTCTGCACCAGACTAGACATTACCATTTGAACTAATGTGTGATGCCAGTGACCATGCCATTGGTGTAGTATTGGGACAGAGGCATGACAAGCTTCTGCATGTCTTTTATTATGCTAGCCGTGTTTTAAATGATGCACAGAAGAATTACACAACCATAGAAAAGGAATTGCTTGCAGTGGTTTATGCCATTGACAAGTTCAGATCTTACTTAGTAGGTTCAAAAGTGATTGTGTACACTGACCATGCTGCTCTAAAATATCTCCTCACAAAGCAGGATTCAAAACCCAGACTCATAAGATGGGTGTTGCTTCTGTAAGAGTTTGATATAAAAATAAAAGACAGAAAAGAGACAGAGAATCAAGTAGCTGATCACCTGTCCCGGATAGAACCAGTAGCAGGAGCGTCCCTCCCTCCTACTGAGATCTCTGAAACCTTTTTGGATGAGCAATTGTTTGCCATTCAGGAAGCTCCATGGTTTGCAGACATTACAAACTATCAAGCTCAGTAATGTCAAGCTATTGACAGTAAAGAAGTGCTTATTGGGAGGCAACCCAATCTTATTTATCTATGTTGATTACTTTTTCATTACATTTTCCATTGTTATTTTATATTTTCTTTAGGTTGATGATCATGTGGAGTCATAAAAATGGCCGCAGAATTAAAGCGGAATTAAAAATAGCACACCCTGGAGGAGGAACTTACTGGCGGTAGCAATCTGGCATTAAATGCCAGAAACAGGCTACAGTCTGGCGTTAAACGCCAGAAACAGGCAGCAGTCTGGTGTTTAAATGCCAGAATTGCACTCTAAGGGTGTTTTGCATGCCTAAATGGAGCAGGGATGAGAAATCTTTGACCCTTCAGGATCTGTGGACCCCACAGGATCCCCACCTACCCCATCTATCTTTTTCTCCCCCTTACATATCTCTATAACACTCCACCCAAAATACCACTCACCTATCAAATCCTATCCCCTTCCCTATATTCTCTTCACCAATCACCTCTATATCTCTTCCCCAAAATCCCCACTTACCTCACTTTTCAAATTCAAACACTTTTCCCTCCCAAACCCACCCAATTCCATTCGGCCACTCTCCCTCTCTTTTTCCCTATAAGTACCCCTCTTCACTCCTTCATTTTCATATATCACAAACCCTCTCCTTTGAAGAGGACAAGCCCATCACTAAAAAGAGGATGGAGCAAACAAGAGAGCCCACTCATGGACCTCAACAAGAGCATGACGAATTTCCTCATCAAGAAATCTCTGAGATGCCTCAAGGGATATATTTTTCTCCACACAACTATTGGGAGCAATTAAGGATAGGAGCACCAAAAGCACTAAGGATGGAGCAACAAAGGCAAGGAAGAGACATTGAAGAGCTCAAGCACTCCATAGGATCTTCAAGAGGAAGAACTAGCCGCCATCACTAAGGTGGACCCGTTCTTTAATTTCCTTGTTCTTATTTTTTCTGTTTTTCAATTTTTATGCTTTATGTGCTATCTATGTTTGTGTCTTCATTACATGATCATTAGTGTCTAGTGTCTATGCCTTAAAGCTATGAATAATTCCATGAATCCTTCACCTTTCTTAAATGAAAAAATGTGCTTAATTACAAAAGAACAAGAAGTACTTGGATTTCAAATTTTATCTTGAAATTAGATTAATTATTTTGATGTGGTGGCAATACTTTTTGTTTTTCTGAATGAATGCTTGAACAATGCATATTTTTTATAGTGAAGTTTATGAATGTTAAAATTGTTGGCTCTTGAAAGAATGATGAACAAAGAGAAATGCTATTGATAATCTGAAAAATCATGAAATTGATTCTTGAAGTAAGAAAAAGCAGTAAAAAAAAAGATGAAGAGAAAAAAATGTCGAGAAAGAAAAAGAAAGAAAAAGAAAAAGCAAGCAGAAAAAGCCAATAGCCCTTTAAACTAAAAGGCAAGGGTAAAAAGGATCCAAGGCTTTGAGCATTAATGGATAGGAGAGCCCAAGGAATTAAAATCCAGGCCTAAGCGGCTAAATCAAGTTGTCCCTAACCATGTGCTTATGTCATGAAGGTCCAAGTGAAAGCTTGAGACTGAGTGGTTAAAGTCGTAATCCAAAGCAAAAAGAGTGTGCTTAAGAACTCTGGACAATCTGAAAATGTTCACCTAGTTATGTGTCTGTGGCATTTATGTATCCGGTGGTAATACTGGAAAACAAAGTGCTTAGGGCCACGGCCAAGACTCAAAAAGTAGCTGTGTTCAAGAATCAGCATACTGAACTAGGAGAATCAATAACACTATCTAAAATTCTGAGTTCCTATAGATGCCAATCATTCTGAATTTCAAAGGATAAAGTGAGATGCCAAAATTGTTCAGAAGCAAAAAGCTACTAGCCCCGCTCATGTAATTGGGACTAAGTTTCATTGATATTGTGAGATTCATTGTATATTCTCTTCTTTTTATTCTATTTTGTTTTCAGTTGCTTGGGGACAAGCAACAATTTAAGTTTGTATATTCATTGTTTTTAGGTAGTTTTTAGTATGATTTAGTCACTTTTTAGTATATTTTTATTAGTTTTATGAAAAAATCATATTTCTGGAATTTACTATTAGTTTGTATATTTTTTTTGTGATTTCAGGTATTTTTTTGCTAAAGTTGAGTGACCTAAGCAAAAATCTGATTCAGAGGCTGAAAAAGGACTGCAGATGCTGTTGGATTCTGACCTCCTTGAACTCGAAATAGATTTTTTGGAGCTACAGAAATCCAAATGGCGTGCTCTTAATTGCGTTGGAAAGTAGACATCTAGGGCTTTTCAACAATATATAATAGTTCATACTTTGCCGGAGTTTAGAAGACGCAAACTGACGTTCAACGCCAACTTTCTACGCTATTCTGGCGTTAAACGCCAGAAACAAGTTGCAAGCTAGAGTCAAACGCCAGAAACAAGTTACAAATTGGAGTTTAACTCCAAAGAAGGCCTCTACACGTGAAAGCTTCAATGCTCAGCCCAAGCACACACCAAGTGGGCCCCAGAAGTGGATTTCTGCACTATCTATCTTAGTTTACTCATTTTCTTTAAACCTATGTTACTAGTTGTGTATAAAAACTACTTCTAGAGAATTATTTTGTACCTCATGACATTTTAAATTTGAATTTGTATCTTTGACGGCATGAGTCTCTAAACCCCATAATTGGTGGTGAGGAGCTCTGCTGTGTCTCGATAAATTAATGCAATTACTTCTGCTTTCTATTCAATCACGCTTGTTTCAATTCTAAGATATTCATTCGCACTTCAACATGATGAGTGTGATGATCCGTGACACTCATCACCATTCTCAACTTATGAACACGTACCTGACAGCCACCTCCGTTCTACCTTAGATCGAGTTTGTATCTCTTAGGTTCCTGGCTCACGAGTTTGATTGCTTCTCCTGACAACAGAGTGTTCAAATCCGTGAAACCAGAGTCTTCATGGTATAAGCTAGAATCAATTGGCGGCACTCTTGAGATCCAGAAAGTCTAAATCTTGTCTGTTGATAAACCACTATTTTATGGTTTATATTTGTTTAATTGAGTGGTTTTTATCAAGTCTTTGCCCACTTATTCATATGATTTGCATGATTTTACAATTCCTTCCCAAATTGTTCTATGATTGAAAACTCACTTCCTAAAGATCTTTTTACTGTGTATTTTTATTTTTCCTTCGTACCATTCGATGCCTTGATCTGTGTCTTAAGTGTTTCTGGCTTCATAGGGCAGGAATGGCTTAGAGAATGGAGAGAAAGCTTGCAAAAAGAGAAGGAGAACAAGAAATAAAAGAGACAACAAGCAAACAGTGACGCGCACACATGGTTGACGCGTGCGCACGATTTGGACAAAATCACAGTGACGCATACACGTGCTTAACGCGCACGCGTGGATTGGTGTTTGCGCAAACGACGCGAGCGCGTGCCAGATGCGCACGCGTGGAGAGGAAAATCGTTGAATGACGCGTGCGCGTGACTGACGCGTACGCGTGACCTGCGCGACCTGCAGAAATTATAGAATATGCTGGAGATAGTTTCGGGCCGCGTTTTGACCCATAGTTCGGCCTAGAGACACAGATTAAAGTCAGGGAACATGTAGAGACTCAAGATATGAGATCATAATTCACTTTTCATAATTTAGATATAGTTTTTAGAGAGAGAGGCTCTCTCCTCTCTCTTAGGATTAGGATTTAGGATTCTCTTAGTTTTAGGATTAGGATTTCTACCTCTTCATCACAGGTTCAATGTTCTTTTTATTTATTTTCTCTTTTATTTGTTTATGAACTATTCATGTTATGATTTTCTTAATTAATACATATTGAGGTATTTCAGACTCATGATTATTTTGCTCTATTTATGATTTATTTTTCCTTTTGGCCTTGGTTGATTAATTGGTAACTCTTGAGTTGTCAAATTCATCGTGATTGATAATTACTATCTTTGCTGATTAATTTAGATTCCTATAACTCTAGTCTTTCCTTGAGGAGTTGACTAGGACTTTAGTTGTTAAATTAATTTGTCCACTTAACTGACCTTCACAGTTAGAGGTTGACTTAGTGGTAGCAAAAATATATTTCTCATCACCATTGATAAGGATAACTAGGATAGGACTTCCAGTTTTCATACCTTGCCAAGAGTTTTTATTAGTTATTGATTTATTAATCCCTGCAATCTATTTCTCTTGTTCAAACCTTTTCAAAACCCAAAAATACTATTTTCCATAACCAATAATAAATCATACTTCCCTGCAATTCCTTCAGAAGACGACCCGAGGTTTGAATACTTCGGTTTATAAATTTTATTGGGTTTGTTACTTGTGACAACCAAACGTTTGTACGAAAGGATTTTCTGTTGGTTTAGAAGCTATACTTACAACGCGATTACATTTGTGAATTTCTTTACCGACAGGAAATTCGATCGTCAAAATGGCGCCGTTGCCGGGGTATTACAAACGTGTGCCTTATTATTGGTTATTGTAAATATTTTTCAAAAAAAAATTTCAGATTTTTATTTTAAAATTTTTTTCTTATCTTATCTTATTTCAAAATCAAATTTCAAATTTCAAATCTTTTTCAAAAAAAAAAAGATATCTTTTTCAAAATCTTATCTTATCCTTTTTTCAAAAATTATATCTTTTTCAAAGTCCTATCTTATCTTTTCAAAATCTTATCTTTTTCAAAATATTTCCTTTTTGTTAGTTTTTGTTTCTATTTTCTCCTACTACTATGAACTCTCACCCCTTTGGCTATGAGTCTGGTTACAACTATGTTGCAGGAAGAGGAGATTACAATGAGAACATGCATCAAGGTTGGGACACTCAAAGATGGGAGGAGCCACAAGGATTTGATCAACCCTCATGGTAACAACCACCTCCAATGGACTATCAACAACCATTATGTGATGCATATCAAGGCAATGGCTTTGGTAAGCGCTCTTTTGATTATCAACAACCACCACCATATGCCTATGAACCCCCTCCTCAACATGACTTTGGACCACCATACTCACAAGCCCCTTTCTGCCATTCACCTCCATATGACCCTAACCCATATCCACCATACCAACCACCCTATGAACCGTATGAACCATATATAGAACCACCCCAATTCTACCCCAATTACTCCCAAGAACCACCACCTCAATATACACCATCTCCATATCCATCAATCCAAGAGCACTATGATCCTACTTATGATAGCCGAGCGCAACAAGAATCAAGGGATCGTCTCAAGGAAACAGTGGAAAAATTTCATGCAACCCTTCGCCAACTAGATCAAGTGATAAATCGATTACCTTCCCGACGTTCGGATATTCAAGGAACCCCCATGGCTTCATGTGGAGAATCTACTAAAGAACGTGGCATGAAGGAGAAGTCAGAAACTCCGGTGGACAGTAAGCAGCACAATTTTGTATTGGAACAATTGGAAGAAGCTACGCTTACCATTGAAGAGGAAGAAGTGGTTGAAGACTTAGGAGATGCGGAACCTCCATGGGAAACTCAAGTTATAGAGCCTCCTTCAAAGACATTTGATGTTGATGTTGAGGAGGGTGTACAACCTCCAAGGCATCTCATGATTGAAGACTTTGAAAGGGATGATCAAGAGATGGATTCAATCATTAATGAATTCTTATCTACATTTGAATCCTCTCCCGTTGGACTTGACATGGAGATTAAAGAAGAAGAAGCACAACCTCCCATGCCCTTGGTGAACAATGAAGAAGAAATTCAATTGGAAGAAAGCTACCAAGAGGAAGAGATTGATATTGAAGAAGCACAAAGGAGTGGAGCTTGCAAGTTCATTAGAAACCCCTCCCCCTAAGTTGCCATCATCCTTCACAACATTCAAGTGGGTAAAATTCATATCCCTAAGCTCTCTAATTCCACTTGAATATGGGCTACTGGAGACAGATGGTCAACTTAGAGCTCTTTGTGACATTAAGAGTAAGCGGAAGATGGTCAGTAGTAAGAATTGTCCTGCAAGGTTCATTATGGTTGGAAGCTTTGAGTTTAAACACAAAGGTTGGTGTAGAGCTCAACTGAATGGGTCTAGGAAGTTGTTTGGATGCTTTAGTAAGAATTCAAACTGCTTGCCACCTGGATGAAACAATATTGCTCAACAAGAAGACGGGTGCAAAAGCAAGGTTTTGGACCCCGGAATTCATTCTGGCAATTAATACTCTTGGGGCCTTGTCAATTGCTTTAACTTACTTGAAGGCTTTCTGCGCCTAGATCTCCCAGAGGCTACTGGAATTCCAAACATTGGTGGATATTTTTGGATGAATACAAGCACAAGCCACCATAACAAGGAGCTCACTAAATGTCCAACTTAAGGACTTTAACATAAAGTGTTAGGTGGGAGACAACCCACCATGGTATGATCATCCCTTTTTTAGTTTTAATTCTAGTCTATTTTGTTTGTTTTTGAGTTTTGATTGAATCTGGAATCATGCATTTCATTCATATTTAGCATTGCATTCTGCATACTACATTAAAAAAAAAACATGCACGCGATGCGTAAGCGTCACTGACGCATCCGCGTCACAAGTGCATTCGGAAGACAAGATAATTGAACAGAGAGTCATGCGACAGCGTGGCTGGAGGCGTGCCTTTGGCACAAATTGATCCACGTGACCGCGTTGCTGACGCGTCTGTGTCATGTGGGCAAAATGCCTCCCACGCGTCTGCGTCACCCACGCGAACGCGTGCCTCAAAATCAACGTAAAAAGGATGTATGGCCGAAAGTTGAGCTGGACTCGTGCTAGAAGCACAAACCCTACCATGCGAATGCGTGCCCCACGCGTCCGTGCCATTTTTTAAAACAAGGCCAACCATGCGATCGCATCCACCACACGATCGCGTCACCCAATGTTTTGGCAAAATAAGTTTTTCACCAGAGAGTTGCGCGGTCGCGAGGCTGCACTCGCGCTGAAGGCATAAATCACTTCACGCGAACGCATGACCCACGCGTTCGCGTCACTTCATCAAAGCACTATCCACGCGACCGCGTGCCCCACGCGCTCATGTCGCCTGCGCCGCACAACTTATCCAAAACAGCCAAATATCTTATCTTTTCTTCCCCAAATCTAAATCTTTTCTTTCCTTTCTTATTTCTTTCTTCCTTCCTTTCTTTTTCTTTCTTTTTTCTTTTAATTGGTGTTGGAAATTTATTTGGGTCATTATTTTCCATATTTTGCTTGTGGATTATTAAAGGAATTGTTTGACAATTATATATTACTTTTTAAAAGGGTTGCTTACATGTTCAATTTAGTACTTTCAATAACTTATTTACCATGCATGCTATGTGTTTGTGAAAAAGTCCATATGGCATCATGCACTACTTTTATGTTATCTTACTACTTTAATACCTGTTTTTCACAAAACCCCTTTTATATTTTATTAATTATTTATAATTGTCCATACAAACATATTGTTAGTTTGAAAGACTTGGTAATCTAACTTTGACATTGAATGCTTGATCTATGCTACTCATGTCTTTGTCGGCATGCCAATAAATACCTTGCATTTAACTGTCATCACATGCACTTGCTATATTTCCATTGATGAACTTTTCACATGTAGTCATGACCATGTGTTAACGTCATTCTTCTTTACTGTGCACTGATTACCACCTTTCCCGTTCTCCTCCTTGCTCTAACCCTTGAAGTTTTAATGTCCTTACTCTTTCTCTCAGCTGAGAACCCACAACCCCCATCCACTTGCACATCTTAGCATTCACCGAGGACGGTGCAATCTTTAAGTGTGGGGACGTCGATACCGATCTCCATGGGTTAGTTACCTCCTTTTCAACACCAATATTCTATTTTCTTTGTTTTTTCATTATTGCATTTGCATTTTTGATTGCATGTTTGTTTAATTTTATGCATTTAGCTACTGCTTGGTTAAAATAATAAGTTTCTTTTTAAGACCCTATTTTTGAAAAATTTCACTAATTTAAATTAAAAATTAAAATTTTCTATGTGTTAAATTTGTTTGAAGATTGTAAATTGGAACATGTTTTTTTGAGCCAAAGAACACACAACCCATGAGATTTTGAGCTTATTTACATGGTTACATTATTTAACACTAAATTTTTATTCTTGTGTGTTTCCTTCTCTATAACTGCAATCTAGATTTTGTTTCAGTCTATATGTCCATTTTTAGTATATTTACATGCTTGCATATGATTGAGGTCATTATTTGTATTTTTGCTCGCTTATCCCAAATAAACCTACCTTTTATGCCATCCTTGTTAGCCCTTGATGAGCGGATAATTTATACGCTTTTTGGCATTGTTTTTAGGTAGTTTTTAGTAGGATCTAGCTACTTTTAGGGATGTTTTTATTCATTTTTATGCAAAATTCACATTTCTGGACTTTACTATGAGATTGTGTGTTTTTCTGTGATTTCAGGTAATTTCTAGTTGAAATTGAGGGACCTGAGCAAAAATCTGATTCAGGCTTACAAAGGACTGCTGATGCTGTTGGATTTTGACCCCCCTGCACTCGAAATCGATTTTCTGGAGCTACAGAACTCCAAATGGCGCGCTCTCAACGGCTTTAGAAACTAGACATCCAGAGCTTTCCAGAAATATGTAATAGTTCATACTTTATTCGAGATTAGATGATGCAAACTGGCGCTCAACGACAGTTCTACTCTGCATTCTGGAGTCAAACGCCAGAAACACGTCACGAACCAGAGTTGAACGCCAAAAACACGTTACAACTTGGCGTTCAACTCCAAAAGAAGCCTCTGCACATGTAAAGCTCAAGCTCAGCCCAAGCACACACCAAGTGGGCCCCGGATGTAGATTTCTGCATCAAATACTTATTTCTGTAAACCTTAGTAGCTAGTCTAGAATAAATAGGACATTTTACTATCGTATTAGACATCCTGGATCCTGAATTGTATTTTTGATCCTGTGATCACGTTATGGGGGCTGGCCATTCGGCCATACCTGGACCATCATCACTTATGTATTTTCAACGGTGGAGTTTCTACACACCATAGATTAAGGGTGTGGAGCTCTGCTATACCTCGAGTTTTAATGCAAATACTACTATTTTTTATTCAATTCAGTTTATTCATATTATAAGATATTCGTTGCACTTCAACATGATGAATGTGATGATCCGTGACACTCATCATTATTCTCACCTATGAACGCGTGACTGACAACCACTTCCGTTCTACCTTAGACCAGGCGCATATATCTTGGATTCCTTAATCAGAATCTTCGTGGTATAAGCTAGAATTGATGGCGGCATTCATGAGAATCCGGAAAGTATAAACCTTGTTTGTGGTATTCCGAGTAGGATTCTGGGATTGAATGACTGTGACGAGCTTCAAACTCGCAATTGTTGGGCGTGATGACAAACACAAAAGAATCAATGGATTCTATTCCGACATGATCTAGATCCGACAGATGATTAGCCGTGCTGTGATAGAGCATTTGGACCATTTTCACTGAGAGGATGGGATGTAGCCATTGACAACGGTGATGTCCTACATACAGCTTGCCATGGAAAGGAATAAGAAGGATTGGATGAAGGCAGTAGGAAAGCAGAGATTCAGAAGGAGTACAACATCTTCATACGCCTATCTGAAATTCCCACCAATGATTTACATAAGTATTTCTATCTTTATTTTCTGTTTATTTATTATTATTATTCGAAAACTCCATAACCAATTATTATCCGCCTAACTGAGATCTACAAGATGACCATAGCTTGCTTCATACCAACAATCTCCGTGGGATCGACCCTTACTCATGTAAGGTTTATTACTTGGACGACCCAGTGCACTTGCTGGTTAGTTGTGAGAGGTTGTGAAGAAAGTGCTAGGTTATAAATGCGCATACCAAGTTGAAGCCATTATTAGAGATCACAATTTCGCCTTCAAGTTTTTGGCGCCGTTGCCAAGGATTGTTCGAGTTTGGACAAGTGACGGTTCATCTTGTTGCTCAGATTAGGTAATTTTCTTTTTGTTTTATTTTCAAAAATTTTTCAAAAATCTTTCAAAGAAAAAGTTTTTTTCTCATCTGTTTTTAAAAATTATTCTAAAAATTTTAAGAATGAATTCTAGTGTTTCATGAAGCACGTTAAAGCCTGGCTGGCTGTAAAGCCATGTCTAATTCTTTTGGACTGAGGCTTCCAATCATCAGCATAGAGGCAAGTTAATTGAAATATCAGCTGTTGTATGTTTGATTTATATCCTAAAGCTGCCTGGCTATTAAGCCATGTCCAACCCCTGGATTGGAGCTTTAGGTTAACATTGAAAGATTCCTGGAATTCTTCTTAAAAAATTTTTGAAATTCTTATTTTCTTTTTTCTATATGTTTTTCGAAAAAAATAATAAAAGAAAATACAAAAAAAATCATAAAAACATAAAAATCAAAAATATTTTGTGATTCTTGTTTGAGTGTGTGTCATGTTCTAAGTTTGGTGTCAATTGCATGTTCATCTTTTTTTTTTTTTGCATTTTTTGAAAATTCATGCATGGTGTTCTTCATGATCTTCAAGTTGTTCTTGGTAAGTCTTCTTGTTTGATCTTGATGTTTTCTTATTTTGTGTCTTTTATTGTTTTTCATGTGCATTTTTGCATTCAAAGTGTCTAAGCATTAAAGATTTCTAAGTTTGGTGTCTTGCATGTTTTTTTTGCATCAAACTTTTTTTAAAAATATGTTCTTGATGTTCATCATGATATTCAAAGTGTTCTTGGTGTTCATCTTGACATTCATAGTATTCTTGCATGCATCATGAGTTTTGATTCATAATGTTCATGTTGTGAGTCATATTTGTATTTTTCTCTCTCCTCATTAAAAATTCAAAAATCAAAAAAATATATTTTCCTTATTTCTCTCAAAATTTCGAAAATTTGAGTTGACTTAGTCAAAATTTTTTAAAACTTAGCTATTTGTTATAAGTCAAGTCAAAATTTTAATTTTAAAAATCTTATTTTTTCAAAACTTTTTCAAAAATCAATTCTTTTTCATTTTTCTTACTATTTTTTTAGAAAATTTTTAATTTCAATTTTAAAAATCTTTTTTTTTATCTTTAATTCATGATTTTCAAAGGCTTAACTAACAAGTAATGTGAATGATTCAAAAATTTGAAGTTTGTTACTTTATTGTTAAGAAAGGTTTAATCTTTAAATTCTAGAATCATATCTTTTAGTTTCTTGTTAGTCAAGTAATTAATTTTAATTTTAAAAATTAAATCTTTTTCCAACCATATCTTTTTAATCATATCTTTTTATCATATCTTTTTCAAAAATTTATCTTTTTCAAAAATTTGATTTCAAAATATCTTCTTATCTTCTTGTCTTTTCAAATTTGATTTTCCAATCTTTTTCAACTAACTAATTGACTTTTTGTTTGTTTCTTATCTTTTTCAAAACCACCTAACTACTTTTCCCTCTCTAATTTTTGAAAATTTCTCCTTCTTTTTCAAAATTCTTTTAATTAATTAATTGTTTTAAATTTTAATTTTAATTTTATTTCACCTTTAATTTTTAAAAATCATTAACTCCTTTTCAAAAATTATTTTTGAAAACTTCTCTCTCTCATCTTATTTTATTTATTTATTCATTTACTAACACTTCTCTCATTTCAAATCTCTGCTCCTATCCTCACCCTTGTGTTTGGAGTATTCATTCTTCTTCACTCTTATTCCCTTTCTTCTTCTACTAACACAAAGGAATCTCTATACTGTGACGTAGAGGATTCCTCTTCCTTTTCTGTTCTCTTCTTTCTCATATGAGCAGGAACAAAGAAAAAGGCATTCTTGTTGAAGCTGATTTGGAACCTGAAAGGACTTTGAAGAGGAAACTAAGAGAAGCTAAATTACAACAATCCAGAGATAACCTTGCTGAAATTTTCGAACAAGAAAAGGAGATGGCAGCCGAACCCAACAACAATAATGTAAGAAGGATGCTTGGTGATTATACTACACCTATGTCCAAGTTTGATGGAAGAAGCATCTCAATTCCTGCCATTGGAGCAAACAATTTTGAGCTGAAACCTTAACTAGTTTCTCTAATGCAACAAAACTGCAAGTTTCATGGACTTCCATCAGAAGATTCCTATCAATTTTTAACTGAGTTCTTACAGATCTGTGAGACTATTAAGACTAATGGAGTAGATCCTGAAGTCTACAGGCTCATGCTTTTTCCTTTTGCTGTAAGAGACAGAGCTAGAATATGGTTGGACTCACAACCTAAGGATAGCCTGGACTCCTAGGATAAGCTGGTCACGGCCTACTTGGATAAATTCTTTTCTTCTCAAAAGCTGAGCAAGCTTAGAGTGGATGTTCAGACCTTCAAGCAAAAAGATGGTGAATCCCTTTATGAAGCTTGGGAAAGATACAAGCAGATGACCAAAAAGTGTCCTTTTGACATGTTTTCAGAATGGACCATGATAGATATATTCTATTATGGTCTGTCTGAGTTCTCTAAGATGTCACTGGACCATTTTGCAGGTGGATCCATTCACCTAAAGAAAACACCTGCAGAGGCTCAAGAACTTATTCAAATGATTGCAAATAACCAGTTCATGTACACTTCTGAAAGGAATTCCGTGAATAATAGGACGCCTCAGAGGAAAGGAGTTCTTGAAATTGATGCTCTGAATGCCATATTGGCTTAGAATAAAATGTTGACTCAGCAAGTCAACATGATTTCTCAAAGTCTGAATGTATGGCAAAATGCATCCAATAGTACTAAAGAGGCATCTTCTGAAGTAGAAGCTTATGATCCTGAGAACCCTGCAATAGCAGAGGTAAATTACATGGGTGAACCTTATGGAAACACCTATAATTCATCATGGAGAAATCATCCAAATTTCTCATGGAAGGATCAACAAAAGCCTCAACAAGGCTTTAATAATCATGGAAGAAATAGGCTCAGCAATATCAAGCCTTATCCATCATCTTCTCAGCAACAGACAGAGAATTCTAAGTAGAGCACCTCTAATTTAGCAAACTTAGTCTCTGATCTGTCTAAGGCCACTTTAAGTTTCATGAGTGAGACAAGGTCCTCCATTAGAAATTTGGAGGCACAAGTGGGCCAGCTGAGTAAGAAGATCACTGAAACTCCTCCTAGTACTCTCCCAAGCAATACAGAAGAGAATCCAAAGAGAGAGTGCAAGGCCATTGATATAGTCAATATGGCCGAATGCAAGGAGGAAGGGGAGGGTGTGAATCCCAATGAGGAAGACCTCATGGGACATCTCCCAACCAAGAAGGAGTTCCCTATTAAGGACCCAAAGGAATCTGAGGCTCATATAGAGACCATAGAGATTCCATTAAACCTCCTTCTGCCATTCATGAGCTTTGAAGACTTTTCTTCCTCCGAAGAGGATGAAGATGTAACTGGAGTGCAAGTTGCTCAATATCTAGGAGCTATCATGAAGCTAAATGCCAAGTTGTTTGGTAATGAGACTTGGGAAGGTGAACCTCCCTTGCTCATTGGTGAACTAGATACATAGGTTCAGCAAACTTTACCTCAAAAAAAACAAGATCCTGGTAAATTCTTAATACCATGTACCATAGGCACCATGACCATTGAAAAGGCTCTGTGTGACCTAGGGTCAGGCATAAATCTTATGCCACTCTCTGTAATGGAGAAGCTTGGGATCATTGAGGTACAGCCTGCCATATTTTCATTACAAATAGCAGACAAGTCAGTAAGACAAGGTTATGGGTTGGTAGAGGACGTGTTGGTAAAGGTTAAAGGCCTTTACATCCCTGCTGATTTCATAATCTTAGACACTAAGAAGGAGGAGGATGAATGCATCATCCTTGGAAGACCTCTCCTAGCCACAGTAAGAGCTGTGATAGGTGTTAACAGAGGAGAATTAGTCCTTCAATTGAATGGGGACTACCTTGTGTTTAAGACCCAAGGGTGTTCTTCTGTATACATGGAGAGGAAGCATGAAAAGCTTCTCTCAAGACAGAATCAAACAATGCCCCCACAATCAAACTCCAAGTTTGGTGTTGGGAGGCCACAACCAAACTCTAAGTTTGGTGTTGAATCCCCACATCCAAACTCTAAGTTTGGTGTTGGGAGTCTACAACATTGACCTGATCACCTGTGTGGCTCCATGAGAGCCCACTATCAAGCTATTGGCATTAAAGAAGCGCTTATTGGGAGGCAACCCAATTTTTATTTATCTAATTTTATTTTTCTTTTTTGTTCTTTTATGTTTTATTAGGTTCATGATCATGTGGAGTCACGAAAAAAAATACTAAAATAAAAATAGAATAAAAAATAGCAGAAGAAAAATCACACCCTGGAGGAAGGACATACTGGCGTTTAAACGCCAGTAAGGAGTATCTGGCTGGCGTTCAACGCCAGAACAGAGCATGGATATGGCATTGAACGCCAGAAACAAGCAACATCATAGCGTTTAAACGCCAGGAATACACCGTGAGGAGAATTGGTGCTGAACGCCAGAAACAATCATGGAACTGGCGTTCAACGCCAGAAACATGCTGCAATTGGGCGTTCAACGCCCAAAATAAGCATCACTTCGGCGTTTAAACACCAGAATTGCATGCCAAGGCATTTTACATGCCTAATTGGTGCAGGGTTCTTAAATCCTTGACACCACAGGATCTGTGGACTGTACAGGATCATCTCAAGATCTGTGGACCCCACAGGATCCCCACCTACCTCAACTCACCTTTTCTCCTCTTCACACAATCCCATAAACACTCTTCCCCAAAAACCCTTCACCAATAACCTCAATTTCTCTTTCCCATCACCTCTTCACCACTCACATTCTTCCACTCTTCCCCATAAACCCCACCTACCTTCAAAATTCAAAACACTTTCCCACCCAACCCACCCAATATGGCCGAACCTTAACCCCTCTCCCTCCACTATATAAACCCCTCCATTCTTCTTTATTTTCACACAACACAACCCTCTCTTCTCCTCCTTGGCCGAAACACAATCCTCTCTCCCTCTCCTCCATATTTTTCTTCTTCTTCATCTATTCTTTCTTCTCTTGCTCGAGGGCGAGCAATATTCTAAGTTTGGTGTGGTAAAAGCATAGCTTTTTGTTTTTCCATAACCACCTATGGCACCTAAGGCCGAAGAAACCTCTAGAAAAGGGAAAGGGAAGACAAAAGCTTCCACCTCCGAGTCATGGGAGATGGAAAGATTCATCTCTAAAGCCCAATCAAGACCACTTCTATGATGTTGTGGCCAAGAAGAAGGTGATCCCTGAGGTCCCTTTCAAACTCAAGAAAAATGAGTATCCAGAGATCCGACATGAGATCCAAAGAAGAAGTTGGGAAGTTCTGGCCAACCCCATTCAACAAGTCGGAATCTTAATGGTTCAAGAGTTCTATGCCAATGTATGGATCACTAGGAACCATGATCAAAGTGTGAACCCGAATCCAAAGAATTATCCTACAATGGTTCGGGGAAAATACTTAGATTTCAGTCCGAAAAATGTAAGGTTGGCGTTTAACTTGCCCATGATGCAAGGAGATGCACGCCCCTACACTAGAAGGGTCAACTTTGATCAAAGGTTGGACCAAGTCCTTATGGACACATGTATTAAAGGAGCTCAATGGAAAAGAGACTCCAAAGGCAAGCCGGTTCAATTAAGAAGACTGGACCTCAAGCCTGTGGCTAGAGGATGGTTGGAGTTCATCAAACGCTCCATCATCCCCACTAGCAACCGATCTGAAGTTACTGTGGATCGGGCCATCATGATTCATAGCATCATGATTGGAGAGGAAGTAGAAGTTCATGAAGTCATCTCTCTTGAATTCTACAAAATAGCCGAAAAGTCCTCCACCATGGCAAGGCTAGCTTTTCCTCATCTTATTTGCCATCTATGTTACTCAGCTGGAGTTATCATAGAAGGAGACATCCCATTGAGGAGGATAAGCCCATCACTAAGAGGAAGATGGAGCAAACAAGAGAGCCCACTCATGGATCCCAAGAGACGCATGAGGAAGCTCATCACCAAGAAATCCCGGAAATGCCTCAAGGGATGCACTTTCCTCCCAACAACTATTGGGAGCAACTCAACACTTCTCTAGAAGACTTGAGTTACAATATGGATCAATTAAGGGTGGAACATCAAGAACACTCCATTATTCTCCATGAAATTAGAGAAGATCAAAGAGCAATGAGGGAGGAGCAACAAAGGCAAGGAAGAGACATAGAAGAGCTCAAGGACATTATTGGTCCTTCAAGAAGAAGACGCCACTAAGGTGGACTCATTCCTTGTTCTATTTCTCTGTTTTTCATTTTTTATGCTTAATGTTTATTTATGTTTATGTCTTTCCTACATGATCATTAGTGTTTAGTAACTATGTCTTAAGGCTATGAATAATTCCATGAATCCTTCACATTTCTTAAATAAAAAATGTTTTAATACAAAAGAACAAGAAGTACATAAATTTCGAAATTATCCTTGAATTTAGTTTAATTATGTTGATGTGGTGACAATACTTTTTATTTTTGAATGAATGCTTGAACAGTGCATATTTTTTATCTTGTTGTTTATGAATGTTAAAATTGTTGGTTCTTGAAAGAATGATGAACAAAGAGAAATGTTACTGATAATCTGAAAAATCATAAATTTGATTCTTGAAGCAAGAAAAAGCAGTGAATAGCAAAAGCTTGAGAAAAAAATTGAAAGAAAAAGAAAAAGCAAGCAGAAAAAGCCAATAGCCCTTAAAACCAAAAGGCAAGGGTAAAAAGGATCCAAGGCTTTGAGCATCAATGGATAGGAGGGCCCAAGGAACTAAAATCTAGGCCTAAGCGGCTAAATCAAGTTGTCCCTAACCATGTGCTTGTAGCATGCAGGTCCAAGTGAAAAGCTTGAGACTGAGTGGTTAAAGTCGTGATCCAAAGCAAAAAGAGTGGGCTTAAGAACCCTGGACACCTCTAACTCGAGACTTTAGCAAAGCTGAGTCACAATCTGAGAAGGTTCACCCAGTCATGTGTTTGTGGCATTTATGTATCCGGTGGTAATACTGGAAAACAAAGTGCTTAGGGCCATGGCCAAGACTGATAAAAGTAGCTGTGTTCAAGAATCAACAAACTTAACTAGGAGAATCAATAACACTATCTGAAATTCTAAGTTCCTAGAGATGCCAATCATTCTAAACATCAAACGAAAAAGTGAGATGCCAAAACTGTTCAGAAGCAAAAAGCTACAAGTCCCACTCATCTAATTAGAATTAATATTCATTGATATTCGGAGATTTATAGTATGTTCTCTTCTTTTTATCCTATTTTGATTTTCAGTTGCTTGGGGACAAGCAACAATTTAAGTTTGGTGTTGTGATGAGCGGATAATTTATACGCTTTTTGGCATTGTTTTTAGGTAGTTTTTAGTAGGATCTAGCTACTTTTAGGGATGTTTTTATTAGTTTTTATGCAAAATTTACATTTCTAGGCTTTACTACGAGTTTGTGTGTTTTTTGTGATTTCAGATAGTTTCTGGCTAAAATTGAGGGACTTGAGCAAAAATCTAATTCAGGCTGACAAAGGACTGCTGATGATGTTGGATTCTGATCTCCCTGCACTCAAAATGGATTTTCGGGAGCTACAGAACTCTAAATGGCGCGCGCTCAACGGCATTGGAAAGTAGACATCCATAGCTTTCTAGCAATATATAATAGTTCATACTTTATTCGATATTAGATGACGCAAACTGGCGCTCAACGATAGTTCTACGCTGCATTCTGGAGTCAAACACCAGAAACACGTCACGAACCAGAGTTGAACACCAAAAATGCGTTACAACTTGGCGTTCAACTCCAAAAGAATCCTCTGCACGTGTAAAGCTCAAGCTCAGCCCAAGCACACACCAAGTGGGCCCCGGATATGGATTTCTGCATCAAATACTTATTTCTGTAAACCCTAGTAGCTAGTCTAGTATAAATAGGACATTTTACTATCGTATTAGACATCTTGGATCCTGAATTGTATTTTTGATCCTATGATCACGTTATGGGGGCTAGCCATTTGGCCATGCCTGGTCCACCATCACTTATGTATTTTCAACGGTGGAGTTTCTACACACCATAGATTAAGGGTGTGGAGCTCTGCTGTACCTCGAGTTTTAATGCAATTACTACTATTTTCTATTCAATTCAGTTTATTCATATTCTAAGAAATTTGTTGCACTTCAACATGATGAATGTGATGATCCGTGACACTCATCATCATTCTCACCTATGAACGTGTTACTGACAACCACTTCTGTTCTACCTTAGACCGGGCGCATATCTCTTGGATTCCTTAATCAGAATCTTCGTGGTATAAGCTAGAATTGATGGTGGTATTCATGAGAATCTGGAAAGTCTAAACCTTGTCTGTGGTATTCTGAGTAGGATTCTGGGATTGAATAACTGTGACGAGCTTCAAACTTGCGATTGTTGGGCGTGATGACAAATGCAAAAGAATCAATGGATTCTATTCCGACATGATCAAGAACCGACAGATGATTAGCCGTGCTGTGACAGAGCATTTGGACCATTTTCACTGAGAGGATGGGATGTAGCCATTGACAACGGTGATGCCCTACATACAGCTTGCCATGGAAAGGAATAAGAAGGATTGGATGAAGGCAGTAGGAAAGCAGAAATTCAGAAGGAGTACAGCATATTCATACGCCTATCTGAAATTCTCACCAATGATTTACATAAGTATTTCTATCTTTATTTTCTGTTTATTTATTATTATTATTCGAAAACTCCATAACCAATTATTATCCGCCTAACTGAGATTTACAAGATGACCATAGCTTGCTTCATACCAACAATCTCTATGGGATCGACCCTTACTCACGTAAGGTTTATTACTTGGACGACCCAGTGCACTTGCTGGTTAGTTGTGCGAGGTGGTGAAGAAAGTGCTAAGTTATAAACGCGCATACCAAGTTGAAACCATTATTAGAGTTCACAATTTCGCCTATCAGCCCCCTTGAGCCTTTTTAACCCCCTTCTATTTCACAACCACATTACTAGCCTTAAGCAGAAAAACAAAATAAAAATCCCAAGTTGAATCCTTGGTTAGCTTAAGATTGATATTGTGTATAATTTAAGTGTGGGAAATTTTATGAGAACATAAGATGAGAGAAAAAAGTTGGGAATTAAATTGAATAAGTTATTTGAAAATTTGGGAAGCATGCTCATGTGAAATCAAAATAATTAAATTACCATGTGCAT
>NC_029776.3:40801909-40804217 GCF_000817695.3 Arachis duranensis | reverse complement strand
ATTATATAAAGTATGTATATGTTAGGTGAGATCTTAGACTAATCAAGGATTCACTTTGTTAGCTCACTTAGCTATATATATATATCCTTACCTTTATCTCAGCCCCATTACAACCCTGAAAAGACCTCATGATGTTTGCATTGGTATGCTAAATATTTGTTGATTGGTTAGATGAAGAACAAGGTTTAGAAAGCATGACTAGGGAAGTGTAGAGTGATTGACCCTAGACACTTGAGCGATTAGAGTGATATACACTACCAGTGAGGGTTCAATGCTTGATTCTATGTTCCCTGCTTTCATGAGCTATCTTCTTACAAAGTTTACTTGCTTTTTATTGTATGATTTGAATTAGTAGAATTTGGTTTATGTTTGTCTTGGAGAACTTATTTATTTTTCACCAAGTAGGTAAAATCATTTTATCATGTAGTTGCATTCACATTCATAGGTTGCATTGCAGGAGTCTTGCTTTTCCCTACTCATTTGTTTTATCTCCTTGAGCTTAGCATGAGGACATGCTAATGTTTAAGTGTGGGAAGGTTGATAAACCATTATTTTATGGTTTATATTGTGTTTAATTGAGTGGTTTTTATCAAGTCATTGCCCACTTATTCATATGATTTGCATGATTTTACAATTCCTTCCCAAATTGTTCTATGATTGAAAACTCGCTTCCTAAAGATCTTTTTATTGTGTATTTTTATTTTTCCTTCATACCATTCGATGCCTTGATATGTGTGTTAAGTGTTTCAGGCTTCATAGGGCAGGAATGGCTTAGAGAATGGAGAGGAAGCTTGCAAAAAGGGAAGGAGCACAAGAAATAAAAGAGACAACCAGCTAACAGCGACGCGCACGCATGGCTGACGCGTGCTTGACGCACTGCAGAAATTACAGAATATGCTGGAGACAGTTTCGGGCCGCATTTTGACCCAGAGTTCAGCCCAGAGACACAGATTAAAGTCAGAAAACATGCAAAAACTCAAGATATGAGATCATAATTCACTTTTCATAATTTAGATGTAGTTTTTAGAGAGAGAGGCTGATGAGCGGATAATTTATATGCTTTTTGGCATTGTTTTTAGTATGTTTTTGGTATGTTTTAGTTAGTTTTTATTATATTTTTATTAGTTTTTAGTTAAAATTCACTTTTCTGGACTTTACTATGAGTTTGTGTATTTTTCTTTGATTTTAGGTATTTTCTGGCTGAAATTGAGGGACCTGAGCAAAAATCTGATTCAGAGGCTGAAAAGGACTGCAGATGCTGTTGGATTCTGACCTCCCTGCACTCGAAGTGGATTTTCTGGAGCTACAGAAGCCCAATTGGCGAGCTCTCAACTGCGTTGGAAAGTAAACATCCTGGGCTTTCTAGCAATGTATAATAGTCCATACTTTGCCCGAGATTTGATGGCCCAAACAGGTGCCTGACAACCACCTCCGTTCTACCTTAGATTGAGTGGATATCTCTTGGATCCCTTAATCGGAATCTTCGTGGTATAAGCTAGAATTGATGGCGGTATTCAAGAGAATACGGAAGGTCTAAACATTGTCTGTGGTATTCTGAGTAGGATTCAAGGATTGAATGACTGTGACGAGCTTCAAACTCGCGATTGTGGGGTGTTAGTGACAGACGCAAAAGAATCACTGGATTTTATTCCGACATGATCGAGAACCGACAGCTGAATAGCCGTGCTGTGACAGAGCGCGTTGAACATTTTCACTAAGAGGACGAGACTGTAGCCATTGACAAGGGTGATGCCCAATATACAGCTTGCCATGGAAAGGAGTAAGAAGGATTGGATGAAGACAGTAGGAATGCAGAGAGACGGAATGGACAAAGCATCTCCATATGCTTATCTGAAATTCTCACCAATGAATTGCATAAGTATCTCTATCTTTACTTTATGTTTTATGTTATCCTCCATAACCATTTGAGTCTGCCTGACTGAGATTTACAAGATGACCATAGCTTGCTTCATACCAACAATCTCCGTGGGATCGACCCTTACTCGCGTAAGGTTTATTACTTGGACGACCCAGTGCACTTGCTGGTTAGTTGTGCGAAGTTGTGATAAAGAGTTGAGATTGCATTTGAGCATACCATGTTGATTGCGCCATTGATGATCACAATTTTGTGCACCAAGTTTTTGGCGCCGTTGCGGGGGGGATTGTTTAAGTTTGGACAACTGACGGTTCATCTTGTTGCTTAGATTAGGTATTTTTCAGAATTTTTAAGAATGAATTCTAGTGTTTCAAGGTGATGTTCTTATCATCACCAAAGCTGATTGATCTTCATCAATTTAGCTCTTGAATG
>NC_029776.3:40800113-40801779 GCF_000817695.3 Arachis duranensis | reverse complement strand
CATTTTGAATTTCTTTATTTTCTTCTCCATATAATTTTCGAAAAAAACCAAAAAAAAAATTACAAAATCATAAAAACCAAAAATATTTCTTGTTTGAGTCTAGTGTCTCATTTTAAGTTTGGTGTCAATTGCATGTTTCTGTTCTTCTTGCATTTTTCAAATTCATTCATGTGTCTTCATTGATCTTCAAGTAGCTCTTGATGATTTCCTTGCTCTGATATTTAAATTCTCTTGTCTTGAGTGTTTTGTTGTTTCTCATATGCATTCTCAATTTGTTAGTGTCAGAGTAGTATACAAACTTCTAAGTTTGGTGTCTTGCATGCATTGTTTATTTGATTTTAGTTGCATTTTGATTATTCCTCATCATTAAAAATCCAAACAAAAATTTAATTTGTGTCTTTTCAAGTCAATAATACAGAGAATTAAAGATTCAGAACATACAGCAGAGGAATTACACAGAAAAAGCTGGGCGTTCGAAACGCCGAGTGAAGAAGGAAAACTGGCGTTTAAACGCCAGCCAGGGTGCCTGGCTGGGCATTTAACCCCCAAAAGGGTAGAGTTTTGGGCGTTAAACGCCAGAATGGATACCATTCTGGGCGTTTAACGCCAGGATGGCACAAGAGGGAAGATTTTGTTTTTAATGCAAATTTTTTCAAGTTTCCATAAATTTTCAAAATCAAATCTTTTTCAAATCATATCTTTTCCATCATATATTTTTAAAATCAGTTTCTTTCCATTTTTCAAAAATACCTGCTAACAATTAATGATTTAATTCAACATTTCAAGTATGTTGCCTTTTCTGTTGAGAAAAGGTTTAATGTTTGAATCATATCTTTTCTTGTTAGCCAATTCATTGATTTTAAAAGTCAAATCTTTTTAAATTGTTTTTCAATCATATCTTTTCAATCATATCTCTTTAAAACCATAATTTTTCAATCATATATTTTTAATCACATCTTTTTCAAAATAGTTTTCAATCACATCTTTTTTATTTCTGATTTCAAAATCTTTTTCAAATTTCACTTAATTTCTTTCCCAATCTTAGTTTTCGAAAATCAATTACCATTTTTCAAAATTTCTTTTAATTAATTCACTTTAATTTTCGAAAAATTTCTTCCCCTCTTCTCACATCCTTCCTTTTATGGACTAACATGCACAATCCGAACTCTATCCCTCCTGATATGTTCGAATTCTTCTACCTTCTCCTTCTATTTTTCTTTTCCTCTGACATCTCAAGGAATTTCTATACTGTGACATAGAGGATTCCATATTTTTTTGTTCTCTTCTCTTTCATATGAGCAGGAGCAAAGACAAAAGCATTCTTGTTGAGGCTAACCCTGAACCTGAAAGGACCTAGAAGCGAAAGCTAAGAGAAGTTAAAACACAACTCTCTGTAGAGGACCTAACAGAAATCTTCAAACAAGAAGAGGACATGGCAGTCGAAAACAACAACAATGCCAACAATGCAAGGAAGGTGCTGGGTGACTTTAGTGCACCTACTCCCGACTTCTATGGGAGAAGCATCTCTATCCCCGCCATTGGAGCAAACAACTTTGAGCTTAAGCCTCAATTATTTTCTCTAATGCAACAGAATTGCAAGTTCCATGGACTTCCATTGGAAGATCCTCATCAGTTTTTAGCTGAATTCTTGTAAATCTGTGACACT
>NC_029776.3:40796418-40799979 GCF_000817695.3 Arachis duranensis | reverse complement strand
CTGAACTCTTGGGAAAAGCTAGTCAATGCCTTCTTGGAAAAGTTCTTTCCACCTCAAAAATTGAGTAAGCTTAGAGTGGAAGTCCAAACATTCAGACAGAAGGAAGGAGAATCCCTCTATGAAGCTTGGGAAAGAAACAAACAATTGATCAGAAAGTGTCCGTCTGACATGCTTTCTGAATGGAGCATCATATGTATCTTCTATGATGGTCTGTCTGAACTGTCCAAGATGTCATTGGACAGCTCTGCTGGAGGATCCCTTCATCTGAAGAAGACGCCTGTAGAAGCTCAAGAACTCATTGAAATGGTTGCAAATAACCAATTCATGTACACTTCTGAAAGGAATCCTGTGAACAATGGGACGAATCAGAAGAAAGGAGTTCTTGAGATTGATACTTTGAATGCCATATTGGCTCAGAACAAAATATTGACTCAGCAAGTCAATATGATTTCTTAAAGTCTGTCTGGAATGCAGGCTGCACCAGGCAGTACTAAGGACGCTTCATCTGAAGAAGAAGCTTATGATCCTGAGAACCCTTTAATGGAAGAGGTGAATTACATGGGAGAACCCTATGGAAACACCTATAATCCTTCATGGAGAAACCATCCAAATCTCTCATGAAAGGATCAACAGAGACCTCAACAAGGTTTCAACAACAATAATGGTGGAAGAAACAGGTTTAGCAATGGCAAGCCTTTTTCATCATCTTCTCAGCAACAGACAAAGAATTCTAAGCAGAGCCACTCTGACTTAGTAACCATGGTCTCTGATCTAATCAAAACCACTCAAATTTTCATGACTGAAACAAGATCCTCCATTAGAAACTTGGAGGCACAAGTGGGTCAGCTGAGTAAGAAAGTTACTGAACTCCCTCCTAGTACTCTACCAAGCAATACAGAAGAGAATCCAAAAGGAGAGTGTAAGGCCATCAACATGGCCGAACTTGGAGAGGAGAAAGAGGCAGTGAGCGCCACTGAGGAAGACCTCAATGGACGTCCACTGGCCCCCAATGAGTTCCCTAATGAGGAACCATGGGAATCTGAGGCTCACACTGAGACCATAGAGATTCCATTGGATTTACTTCTGCCATTCATGAGCTCTGATGAGTATTCTTCCATTGAAGAGGATGAAGATGTCACTGAAGAGCAAGTTGCTAAGTACCTTGGAGCAATCATGAAGCTAAATGACAAGTTATTTGGTAATGAGACTTGGTAGGATGAACCCACATTGTTCACCAAAGAACTGGCTGACTTGTCTAGGCAGAAACTACCTCAAAAGAGACAGAACCCTAGGAAGTTCTCAATACCTTGTACAATAGGCACCATGACCTTCAAGAAGGCTCTGTGTGACCTAGGGTCAAGCATAAACCTCATGCCTCTCTCTGTAATGGAGAAGCTAGGGATATTTGAGGTACAAGCTGGAAGAATCTCACTAGAAATGACAGACAATTCAAGAAAACAAGCTTATGGACTTGTAGAGGATGTTCTGGTAAAGATTGAAGACCATTACATCCCTGCTGATTTCATAGTCCTAGAGACTGGGAAGTGCATGGATGAATCTATCATCCTTGGCAGACCCTTCCTAGCCACAGCAAAGGCTGTGATTGATGTTGACAGAGGAGAATTAATCATTCAAGTGAATGAAGAATTCTTTGTGTTTAAGGCTCAAGGATATCCCTCTGTAGCCATGGAGAGGAAGCATAAAGAGCTTCTCTCAAAACAGAGTCAAACAGAGCCCCCACAGTCAAACTCTAAGTTTGGTGTTGGGAGGCCACAACCAACTTCTATGTTTGGTGTTGAACCCCCACAGTCAAACTCTAAGTTTGGTGTTAGGAGGTTCCAACATTGCTCTGAGTATCTGTGAGGCTCCAAGAGAGCCCACTATCAAGCTAATGACATTAAAGAAGCGCTTGTTGGGAGGCAACCCAATGTTATATTTATCTATTTTCCTTTTGTTATTTTATGTTTTCTGTAGGTTGATGATCATGGGAAGTCACAAAATCAATTGAAAAAGCAAAAACAGCATGAAAAAATAGAAAGAAAAATAGCACACCCTGGAGGAAAACCTTGCTGGTGTTTAAACGCCAGTAAGAGCAGCAAATGGGCGTTTAACGCCCAGTCTGGCACCATTCTGGGCATTTAACGCCAGAAAAGGGCACCAGACTGGCGTTAAACGCCAGGAAAGGGCAAGAAGCTGGCGTTAAACGCCAGAAATGGGCACCAGCCCGGTGTTTAACGCCAGAATTGGTAGAAGGAGCATTTTTGCTTGCCACTTGGTGCAGGGATGAATTTTCCTTGACACCTCAGGATCTGTGGACCCCACAGGATCCCCACCTACCCCACCATTCTCTATCTTCTTCACCCATTCACCAATCACCTCAACACATCTTCCCCAAAAACCCATCACCTATCAAATCTCACTATTCTATTCACCACTCACATCCATCCTTCATAAAACCCCACCTACCTCACCATTCAAATTCAAACTACTTTCCCTCCCAAACCCACCCATATTGACAATATTCACATATGTATAATAACCAATAACACAACACCATTGCAAATCCCCGGCAACGGCGCCATTTTGATGATTGGATTTTTGACGGTTTAGAATTTCACAAATGAAATCTCGTCGAAGTATAGTCTCTAAACCAACAATAATCCTCTCATACAAAAATTTGTTTGTCACAAGTACAAACCCCTAAAATCTATAAACTGAAGTATTTAAACCTCGGGTCGTCTCTCAAAGGACTTGCAGGGTAGTGTTCTTGTTATTGGTTATGGATTTATTTATTTTGGGGTTTTAGATGAGAAAAATGAATAGCAAATGGAAATGAAATTGTATTAACAAAATGGTCTTGGCAAGGTTTGGTTGTCAAGGGTCTTCATCATTATCACTAGCCACAAGCATGGTAGTTGCAAGGATTAATCTCACTAAGTCATCCTTTAATCAAGTAGCAAAGGAAAGTCAAGAGAGTAATATCAATCCAAGTCCATAAGTCCTAGCCTTTCACTAATTGGATTATTGAAGGCTAGAGTCAATGGCTATCAACTATCAATCAATTGGACACTAGTAATTCAAGAAATCCTAAGTCACCTTCTCAAGCCAAGAACATAGAATTCTACTCTAACATCCTCTCAAGCATTTCATCAAACACTTGGAGGATAATGAAAGAAAGCATTTTTATTTGTAAGAATAAAAGGAATCAAAAACCAACAATTACAAAGAATTAACAAAACAACAATCAACAACATCACAATCACATGAATTAACTCAAATTGCATTATTAAAAGAAAACAAAAGAACAAAAATATCTCAATTACAAAACCTAGAAACAAAATAAGAGAAATTACAACAAGAGGATAGGGATAGAAAGAAGAACCAAAGTGTAGCAATCATCAATTGAAGGTAGAAGTAGAAGGAGACTTGAATTAAACCTAGAACTATGAGATCCTAATCTAACCCTAATTCCTAATCCTAATTCTAGAGAGAAATGAGAGCTTCTCTCTCTAGAAACTACTTCTAACTACTTCTAAAACTAAACTATGACTAATGATTAAA
>NC_029776.3:40791115-40796286 GCF_000817695.3 Arachis duranensis | reverse complement strand
CTTGATCCAATCTTTGCCTCCTAAACCTTAAACCACTTAACAAACATATCAAGGCATCTAATAGAGTCAAGGTGAATTAAATTTATCTATTTTGAGTCCTAAAAAGCATGTTTTCACTCTTAAGCACAATTAAAGGAGAATATACAAAACTATGCTATTTTATTGAATAAATGTGGGTGAAAGGTGATAAAATCCCCTAAAATCAATACAAGATAAACCCTACAAATGGGGTTTGTCAACCTCCCCACACTTAAACTAAGCATGTCCCCATGCTTAAGCCAAGAGAGAAACAAAGGGTATCAACATTTATTCAATGTAAATAAACTATATACAACCTAAACTATATGCAATTTATCTAAATGGATGCAACTAAATGCAAAATGGTTTTACCTACTTGGTTAAAAATAAATCATTCCTCTCAAGGCATACATGCACAAGTAGGGCCAAGATCATATAACGATTCATGAGTCCTACCAATTGAAGTATAAACATGAAGTTCACATAGACTTGCAAGAAAAACACTTGTGAAAGCCGGGAATCAAGGAATTGAGCATCGAACCCTCACCGGGAGTGTTTGCACTCTAGTCGCTCGGTGTTTGGGGTCGATTCTCTCAATTCTCCCCTAATCATGCTTTCCAAGATTTGTTTTTCATCTAACAATCAACAATTATTCAATGCACGCATACAATTATCATGAGGTCTTTTCTTTAGGTTGTAATGGGGCTAGGGTTAAGGTAGGATGCATATTTGGTCAAGTGAGCTTGAAGTTTGAATCTTTGATAGGCTTAGACTTCCCACCTAACCTATGACATCCTATACAATTTCAAAGCTAACCTAACTACCCATTTCTCACTTTTTCACATACTCATGCAATTTCTTTTCATTTCACAACACTTATGCATAGATTCTTATTGAGCTTCACAACACATATGCATTGACTTTTATTTGAGCTTTACTTTGGGGCATTTTGTCCCCTTTTTTATTTCTTTCTTTTTCTTATTTTTCTTTCCTTTTCTATATTTTTTTTCTTTTCCATATTGTTTTTTTTCTTTTTCTTTTCTTTTTCTCATTTTTTTTATATACAAGAGCATCAATGCATAAGGTTTTACATTTGATCAATACATGAGTATGTACCCAATTCCCAATATTTACACTAATAATACAAAACTACCCTTTTATTCACCCAATGTCCCAAGGTTCCCACACTTGAATGATACTCACACACACTAGCCTAAGCCAATCAAAGATCCAAATTAAGGACATTTATTGTTTTTCGCTTTAAGGCTTGTAATGTGCTAAAATAAGAATAAGTGGGTTAAGTGTAGGCTCAAAGTTTGCTAACAAAGGAAGATAAAAGGTAAGGCTTTTTGGGTAAGTAAGCCTAATGAAATGATGGCCTCAATCATATAAATGCATGAATACACGAAATAATGGACATAAAGAATCAAACAAATCAAAGATTACAACCATAGGAAGAGAATAATGCACACAAGAAGGAAGATAAGTGGTTATAAGATGTAACCACGCAATTAGGCTCAAAACTCACATGCTTGTGTGTTCTTAGCTCAAAAACCATGTTCCAAAATACATTCTTTCAAGCAAGTTCCACAAAGTATTTTTTTTCAAATTGGTAGGGTGTCCTAAAACAGTTTCTTGGAAAGGAAATCATCACCCTAACCAAGTAGTCCTAACAAAAAAAGAAGTGGTAAAAATATGTACAAATTCTAACTAACATGCAACCTATCATGCAATGCAATAGCTACTCTAACAAAGAAAATAAAAATTTGGTGTTGAAAAGCAAACTTTTACCCATGGAGATCGGTCGAACGACCTCCCCACACTTGAAGATTGCACCGTCCTCGGTGCATGCAAAGAAGAGCAAGGTGGATGGGTTGCTATAATTAATGAGCTCCTTCAAAAGGTTATGCGGATGACTTGTTTGTTGCCCCATTTAGAAACTTTCCTTTTCTTCCGTATTGGTGGCCAACCCAAAAGGAAAGAAAGAAAGAAAATTAAGCCTATAACAAAGATATCAAGGCAATTAGAACATAGGCGGGGGATAATGCCAAATAAAGGTATGGTTCTCTACTACATGGTAGCAAAGCATGTAAAAGAGAAAACAATATAAACCATGGCATATCAACTAACACTTGATGCAAGAGTAAAGTTAAAGCATGAAAAACATATTGAGCATCAAGATCAAATAAGAATTGACACAAACAAGATTAGTGATAAGCATGAGGGCATTTGGTCCCAACCTAACTCAATGATGAAGAAGCACAAAAACAAAGGATAATGAGTGAGGAAGGACTAAAGCACTACCTTGTATGTGGAACAAAATATTTCAATTAATGTTAAACAGGTCACAAAGCGCCAAGATAAAGCAAGAGAGTCTCAATAATTGAGTATAAGACTTCAACACCATTATTGAAATGACTTAAAAAAAACGAAAACATGCTACAAAAACTAAATAAAAATGGGAAGAGTAGAAGTATGCGAATGTGATAAGCAAAAGAAAATGGAAGGGGAGAAAAAAAAAACTTTTTTTTTACCGACGCGTACGCGTCATGCGCGCTTACGCGTCGATGTGCATATTGGTTGAAGGACGCGTACGCGCCAGGTGCGCGCACGCGTGCATCGAGTTAGGCCGGAGGCATAATGTCGGCCCAAGTCTGGCACAACTCTCGGGTAAAAGTACCAGGAGTGTGGATCGTGCAATCGACGCGCGCGCACACAGTGCGCGTGCGCGTACATGCTAATTTAAGATCATGTGCGCGTACGCGCCAGGTGCGCTCACGCGTGCACAGACTTGTGCCTTAGGCCTAATGTTCGCACAGTGCAGGCCTAAGTCTCGGGTTTTTGGCTGGAGGTGAAATTTTGCATCCACGCGTGCGCGTACAGTGCGCGTCCGCGTGGATGGTTGAAAAATGCTCAGGTGCGCATACGCGTTAGGTGCGCGCACGCGTGGATGGTGTTCTGTTTTTCAAAAATTTTCTAAGTTCTTACACCAATCCAAGCCTTTCAATCCTCCAAACAGCTACCAAAACACCCTAGAACCTTATTCACATACTATACTACTAACTAAACTCAATAAAACAATAAAAACAAGAAATTAAACTAATTCTACCAATATTTACAAAAGATAAAAATGAAAATGAGAATCTACCTACAATAACAACTCAATTCCCTTATTAACAAAACTAAAAGAGTATGGAAAGAGTTTACCATGGTGGGGTGTCTCCCACCTAGCACTTTTAGTTTAAGTCCTTAAGTTGGACATTTTGAGGAGCTTATTATCATGGTGGCTTATGTTTGTACTCATCCTTGAATCTCCAAGGATCTTTGCCTCTCAATTGGTTGATAGAATTTCCAACCATCTTCACCAAACTTGGGTGAGGTTCTCCCTAAGATATGAGCTCCCAAAATTGGTCTTCATATTGTGATCCGGGATACCATATCTTATTTTCACACCCATCTTCTAGTTGATCATCATGATTCAACTTGGGTGGTAGGCATATAGAATTCTCCTTTATGCACCAAATTCTCCTTCTAGACCCATACAGTTTAGCATTCCTCCAACCATAGTATTTATGCCTTGAGGGTTTAACCTTAATGAGCCTAACATTCTTTTTCCAACCATTACACCACTCCCTCTTACTCTTAACTCCACAAAGAGCTCTAAGTTGACCATCATTTTCAATCACACCATATTCAAGTGAGAAAGTGAAGCTTAGGGATAGAAATTTTACCCACATGAATGTTATGTTAGGTGGTGATTTGGGGAGGGAGACCTCCCCACACTTAAACAATGCAAGGTCTACTTCTTTAGGCTCTTCTTTATGTATTTCCATCTCTTGACAAATTTCTTCACTTTCAACCTTTTCCCTTTTATCACTTGACTTGGTGTTGTCTTCAAGAACTTCGGTTTCTTGCCCAGTGGGAGGTGATTCAATTTTGGATATGAATTCATTGATGAGTAAATCCATGTCTTGATCAACCTCTTCATATTCTTCAATTTCAATATACACCATGCCATTTTCGTTTTCCTTGGGAGGTTGTGCACACTCTTTTGTGACTTTAACTTTATGTCCAATGGGAGAGGATTCCATTGTAGAGAGAAATTCATCCATGATTGAATCCATCTCTTGATAAGCCTCTTCCAAGTCTCCAACGATGATATGCCTTGGAGGTTGCGCACCCTCCTCAACATCAATATCAAGCTTCCTGGAAGAGTTCTCCATGATGCTACATTCCCATGGACTTTCAACGTCTCCTAAATCGTCAACCACTTCTTCCTTTTCTTCAATAACCATAGGCTCCTCCAATTGCTCTAATACAAAATAGCCTCCCTCATTTTCCACCGGGTTTTCCAATCTCTCCTTGATGCTATGATCTTCAATGGATTCTTCACATGTGGCCACGGAAGCACCTTGAGTGTTCAAAAATTTGTAGGATAAGGTGGACACTACCTTGGTCAAGTTAGTCACAAACTCTAGGGTGTTCCTTTGCATATCCGCTTGTCCTTGAAGTAGTAATGTGAGAGAGTCATCTATTGGGGCTTGGGGTGGATAAGAGGGTTCATTATTTTGGAGAGAGGGTTTATAGTAGGAAGGTGGTTCTTCTTGGTAAGGGTATGGAGATGGTGTGCATTGAGGTGATTCTTGAGAGTAATTGTGTTGGAATGGTGGTGGTTCCATGTATGGTTCATATGGCTCATAAGGTGGTGGGTATGGTGGATAAGGATTGGGGTCATATGGAGGGTTTTGGTGATATGGGGCTTGTGAGCAAGGTGGTTCAAAATCTTGTTGAGGGGGTGAGTCATAGGCATATGGTAGTGGTTGTTGACAATCACAATAAGGGTTACCACATCTATTAGATTGATATGCATTAGGATAAGAGTTATACCCATAAGGAGTTGGAGGTTGTTGCCAAGAAGGTTGATCAATCCCTTGAGGCTCTTCCCATCTTTGGTTGTGCCCAAATCCTTGATGCATATTACCATTGTAGTTCCCATTTCTTACAACATAATTTGAGCCAAACTCATAGCCAAAGTGAGGATGAGAATTCATAATAGCAAAGAAAACAAAAATTAACAAAGATAAGCAACAAAGTCCTAAACCTAACAAACACTAACAAACAAGCAAAAGACAAACATATTCACAATATTCACA
>NC_029776.3:40789358-40790613 GCF_000817695.3 Arachis duranensis | reverse complement strand
CAATGAATTAACAACAACAATCAAGGAAATCACAATTATCATGAATTACCTCAAATTGCATTATTGGAAGAGGAAATAAAAGAACAACAATCTATCCAAAACAAAATGAAGAATTACAATTAGTAAAGCACATAACTAGAAAGAGGAAGAGGAGAAGATTAAGAGTTGATAAAGGAAAGGTGAATTAAAGCATGAATTAAACCTAGATCTAAGAAGAGAGATTAACCTAAACCTAATCCTAATTCTAGAGAGAAGTGAGAGCTTCTCTCTCTAAAACTAACTAATCCTAATCCTAATTCTAATTCTAGAGAGAAGTGAGAGCTTCTCTCTCTAAAACTAACTCTAACTCCTAAAACTAAGCTAATGATCAAAAGTACCTAAAAGTATCTTGATTCCCCTTCAATACTTGAATTAAATAGCATCAGAAATGAGTTGGATTGGGCCCACAAGGCTCCTAAAACCGCTGGGGACGATTTCATTAAAGTGGGCTGCGGACAGAATCGGCGCGCGCCTGAACGCGAAGCAACATATGGCAAAATTTATATCATTTCGAAGCCCTGGATGTTAGCTTTCTAACCCAACTGGAACGGCATCATTTGGACCTCTGTAGCTCAAGTTATGGTCAATTAAGTGCGAAGAGGTCAGGCTTGACAGCTTTTTTGTTCCATCATTTCTTCATGAGTTCTCCAACTTTACATGCTTTTTCTTCATTCCCTTGATCCAATCTTTGCCTCCTAAACCTGAAATCACTTAACAAACATATCAAGGCATCTAATAGAATCAAGGTGAATTAAATTTATCTATTTTGAGTCCTAAAAAGCATGTTTTCACTCTTAAGCACAATTAAAGGAGAAGTTATAAAACCATGCTATTTCATTGAATAAATGTGGGTAATTGGCATTCAACTTGCCCATGATGCAAGGAGATAAACACCCTTACACTAGAAGGGTCAACTTTGATCAAAAGTTGGACCAAGTCCTCACAGTCATTTGTGAAGAGGGCGCTCAATGGAAGAGAGATTCAAGAGGGAAGCTGGTTCAACTGAGAAGGCATGACCTCAAGCCCGTGGCTAGGGGATGGTTGGAATTTATCCAACGCTCAATCATTCCCACTAGCAACCAGTCCGAAGTTACTATAGACCGGGCTATCATGATTCATAGCATCGTGATTGGAGAAGAAATAGAAGTTCATGAGGTGATATCCCAAGAACTTTATAAGGTGGCGGACAAGTCCTCTACCTTGGCAAGATTAGCCT